>NW_027361788.1:26072500-26372500 GCF_039654945.1 Dendrobates tinctorius | reverse complement strand
AAGTAGGGACAGAGACCCTGTTTCCAGCTATGTCACTTACTGGGCTGCTTGCTGTAGTTTGATAGAATTCCTATTTTAAACTGAACTTCTTCTACTCCCGCCGTCTACCAACCTCCCTCCCTAAATCTGACATTTCCCTCTCCGTGGGTGGCACCATAATAACACCCCGGCAGCAGGCGCGCTGTCTGGGTGTTATGTTTGACACAAATCTCTCCTTCACCTCCTCTTGCCACTTACACCTAAAGAACATCTCTAGAATCCGCCCTTTTCTCACCACAGAAACAACAAAATCCTTTACTGTCGCCCTGATCCACTCCCACCTGGACTACTGTAACGCTCTATTAATAGGCCTCCCCCTCACTCGACTTCCCCCTTTCCAGTCCATCCTTAATGCAGCAGCCGGGATTATCCATCTGGCTAATCGGTACTCGGACGCGTCCGCTCTTCGCCAGTCGTAACACTGGCTGCCCATTCATTATAGGATCCAATTCAAAGTACTTGTTCTCACCCACAAAGCTCTCCACGGTGCGGCACCATATTACATCTCCGCCCTCATTTCTGTCTATCAGCCTAACCGATCGCTGCGCTCCCGCAAAACACATTTGTTCAGAGCGGCCTATCACGTTCCCTAATCAGTCATTTTATGTGTAAGTGTGCTTGCGTAGTCCATTCATCAGCTCCATCTATCCCTCACTCCCTCAAGATGGCTAGACCATCATTGTAAATACACATCTGTACTCTATCTCCCCCACATCATTGTATATTGTAAGCTTTCACAAGCAGGGTCATCTTATTTTGCTTTAATCATTGTATTATTGTTAAAATTGTTGCTTATGACTGTTGTGTTTGAAACTGTTAAATTGTAAAGTGCTGCAGAATATTTTGGTGCTATATAAATAAAGATTATTATTATTATTATTATTTTCTCTGCTGTAGATGTAGCCATGGTCAGAACGCTGAGGTGTGTATAACCCTGTCCACATCACTGATTGGCAGCTTCCTGTGTACATTGTCCTCAAGCAGCCAATCAGTGGTGGGGTGGGGTTACACACACATTAGCTGGACTTCATGGCACGCAACACCTAATCCAGCAGTGATAATCTCCTGCTGATAAAACACTGTTTATATTGAAACTATAACACACAGACTGATTAGTGACACATCGCTGGAATCAAAGGCTCTGTCTGTACATTATGCTGCTCTCAGATTAAATAACAAAAACCTGCTGGCAGATTCCCTTTAATTACATCTATTTCGTCTTTCTATTGCAGTAGTGGTCTAACTTTCTCCTTTACCACTACCTAAAAATGGCGGCTGCAATTCTGAAAAATCAGCAGGTGAATTTACTTCTTTCTAACCTTTTACTTCTATTCCTGAGGGTTGGTAGATTAGATTATGATTTATAGTAGCCAGCAGCTGAATATAATTTACCCAGTAGGTTTCCAGGCTGAGTGATATAAAACCAGTCTTATAAAGCGTCCATCATAATACACACTGGAGTAAAAAAAAAAAAAGACTAAAGCATACCACAAAGTTGGCTAAGAAGTGGTGCAGTAGCTGGCTCCGGCCACATGGTATGACAGATTTACTACTGACGAAGATTAATTCTCAGGACATTATTCAGTGAGGTTAAAGCCGGATCAGAGATGCTCAGGACAACAGCTTTTAGATGGTACATAGCCAATTTATGTAACTCAATCCAGGCAATCTAAAATGAAGAATTGGGAAAGTTCTGAACTGTAACTTTTACAAGAAACTGTTAGATTGATAATAAATGTGCTACCATAAAGTGAAATTTAATGCACCAAATGCCATGCAAAACAATAGACGTAAAGTTTTAAACCAGTCCCAGAGTGATGCCAAGTTGAGGCTATGGCACATCAAAGTTTTCATTTATTACTGAGCCTCTAATTCCATTGTGAACAGAGACAAAGCAATATTTATTGATTGTAGACGGTCAATTGCGGAAGATGAGAGGCAGAGTCCCTTAGGATATAGACACTTTCGAGACACTTTTTATTTTACCTAACGTATGTATTTTTGGCCAAAGGTCATTTTTGCACTAGGGGTTCCTTAATTTAAACTGTTTAGTCTTTTCTATCCTGTCTTGCACCCTTTACTGCTGGTTGCAGAAGGAGTTTATTGAGAATATGTCAGCAAGAGTTTATAACTTTTGTCCTTCTTTTGAGCATCTATATGACCATAAAGTTCTGCTCAACTTTCTTGCAGTCAAATATTGGGCTAGAAACTTTGTCAGCATGAGCTCTGACGTATTCTCTGTTAACTCATTCTGCAGCCAGCAATGGATCGAGCAACACAGAGGCTATAGAAGGCAACCATTGCAAAAATTTTTATGAAACCCAACTGCGGAAATTCCACTGAATGTGTCCATATAATTTATTTTGGCCTTCATATGCTGGTTAGCATGGTGCTTCCCTGGATTCTGGCCCTGTCCGAGGCAGGAGAGTTTAATAATATTATCATTGTCATTTTGTCCCCCTAAAGAAATTTTAAAAAATGTTTTACACCTGTAATGTCATTGTCTTGAGATGTCTATTTTTGTTTGTCTGGACTGTCTGTCCTTCATCCCTTTTCTATGACCAAAACCTGGGGATAGATTCCCTTTAAAACATGACAATTTTATCTTTATGGGTTGGTGACTAAAGATAAATCCTGAAAATAGTACATGCTCTCTGGCATTGACCCTTGTTACAGCTAGGGGGCGCTGTATGTGCGACTCAGAATACGCATGGAGGCGTAACTGTGATGTTGAGACAGTGACCAGCATTATTGTAAATGGCCGGTATGCGTCTCAGAGGAAGTCTGCACTGTAAGCCTGAAATGTTGTTGCTCTGGGACTTGTAGTTCCACAAGTGTTTGTATAGTTTATAAGGGGGGCTTACAGGATTAGTCGGAGAGCTGGGCGGGACTGACTAACCACACATACACTGCCCACCTACGGGGGTGGTTACAGCTATATATTGTGACCATGGCTTTGGTCACATGGGCAGAGTGTATGGACCTGAATGGTCAGAGTGTAAGGTCCTGGATGGCCTGTGCGTTGGAAGATACTGGGAGTAAGATCGGATTCCTGAAAAGCACATGGTGAGGCCATAGACCTGAAGGCCTGTGTGTTGGAAGGTCCAAGGAGTGAACTTCCTGAAGAGCACATGGAGAGGCCATGTATGTGCAGAGTCTGTGACGGCACTGCGTGGGGGGAAGGTCCATCTGAGTGTCTGGACCGTTGGGAGTGCCCTGGTCACAAGGACAGTGGTCCCAGTAAGACAGCTTCCCCAGGAGAGAGGACTGACAAGCAGTCAGTGTGTGGAGCAGGAGCTCCAGGATGGTGACTCCAGGAAAGGGGATTATAATAACGGCAGAGAAGCATCTGCCATTGGAACAGACTGTTGATGTTATTATGTTCCATTGATATATAATGAACTGTTCGGCGTGCGGTCACCCACGGTAACGGGATAAAGTAAGAAGTCCAGAGTGTTTAGTGACTGCAAGGTAAAGCCGTACATTATGAAGTGCTAAGGACTATGTGTGGTCTGTGAAGTGTAACATGGCCTACGGTGCGGTTTATGATGTCTGAATAAACCGGATGGACTGTTTGTGTGAGAAAACCGGTCTTGTGTGCTTTAATCCTGTTGTCGAGCGAGTGTCCCCCTAACACATGCAGTAAGGGTTATCTTACAATGCTTTATCCACTTTTTTTTCTAACTGTTAGTCTCTTGCTTTTTTGTTTTCACCCCATGTAATCTTGATGTTACATCACCACCAGAACTGACACTTCTTGCTTTCACACCTACTTTATAGCTTTATTCCCATATCTGTGTTGAGCTACTTAAAAGGCAAGTGAGCTAAACTAAGGCAGGCTGCTCACGAGATGGTACCATCTATACTTATCTAAACCTGAGTGCTAAATTAGAAGGAAATATTGAAATTCCAGCTGCATCTTTTTCTTCTCCTCCCATTCCAACGTTTCTGAAGTTCTTCTAGAATGACAAGAGGCATCATCAGTGGTAGTATTACAGATCTCGTATTGTCATCAGGTGGTCGGCTGTCATCACACCGGCTGCCTTGAATGAAATGCAAAGATCATAACTGTGCTTCATATAGATTAGAAAAATGGCCATGGAGAACACTTGTCTGTGTTCTAATGATGCCTCATAACCACTTGTATTTAGACATAATGCTATAATAGCAGAGAATGGAGGAGAATCTTTTTTTAGGCTGTGTGCCCACGATGCGTTTTGTTATGCGTTTCCGCAGCGTTTGTGCCGGATCAGACGCTGCAGAAATGCTTAAAAGATGCATCAAATTAATTAGCATGCGGTTTTGGCTTTTTGTGCCAATGCATGCGTTTTTAACCGCTCAGGAATCGCTTAGCGGCTAAAAAAGCAGCATGCTCATTAATTCCCGCATTGCTCAGCGTTTTTAGCCATCCCCAATGTTCCCAGAAATTGCGTGTCAAAAAACTCGTCAAAAACGCGTCAAAAAACGCGCAAGAAATGCGCGGAAAAAGACGCGCGTTTTCTGGGAAAGGGGATCCTTTTCCTGAGCGTTTAAAAACGCTAGCGTGGGCACATAGCCTAAATTCGTAATGTGTGGCCACTGGACTTGAGCCCTGAAAATCGCCTCTTATGACATGGCATCCCTTTGTTTTTCTCTTGAATAGCTGGCCTGGTGCAACGTCGCATGTGCATCACGCCACAAAAGAATAGTCATGATATGGACAGGTAAGAGGCGGTTCTCAGGGCTCCCGTACAGCATCCACAGATTACTGATCTGGCTGATCCTATAGATTTAAAGGAATGTATTATTGGATGATCGCCTATAATTTAAATCAGTTTTTTCTGGTAAATGTATTTTTAAAACAATTTTTATACATTTTTTTTTCCACTTTGAATATCTGTATAGTAAAAAAAAAAAAAACCTGGTAATTTTTCAATTGGCTTCTAAGCTTTATACTAGACTTGCACGTTCTGTCCTGTACATACGACTTTTCAGCAGTCGCAATATCATCACAGACAGGATTACCATGACCGGTATCATCTCTATATACAGTAGTGACTCGATCTCCCATTCACAATAGGTGATGTCACAGCTCACCTCCTCCCTCTCCTTACACAATAGATTTTGGCTAAGTTAGCGTATATATGGATTAGAAGCTCAAATGTCTTCTATACAAAAGATAGGATCTGAGTCTATTGATGCATTGCCAACACGAACACGTCTCAAATTAGGCCTAGTGATTAGTGTGAAAATGGCAAACTGTTTAATTTTATTTTTAATTGTGATATGCAAAATAATTTCAAAAAATGTAAAAATACATTTGGCATAAAAATCTGATTTAACTATAATAAATCCACCCAGAGGAGCTCATAAGAGTGAAGATAAAGCCCTGCAGAAACTTTTTTTTTTTCAATCCGAACTTGGACATACCTCATCATACCCATTAGACTGTCTGACAAATTTGTCGATATTGGCCGATGTTTGTCTAATATGAATTTGTTAGAATGACCTCGCTGATCTATCAGACAACTCATTCTGCTACCGGCAGTAGACAGTGTAACACCAAGACTGTAGAAGGCCAAAAATACATGGATTTAAAGAGAACCTATTGTTGTGTTGAACATGGTCTCTGATCTTTTGGCAGAATGTTATAGAGCAAGAGGAGCTGATCAGACTGATTAGACCTTTTTCTTGGAAAAGTTTCAGTAAACTTTATATTTTATTCATTGAAATCTTTGGTGTTTAATGTATGAGTCCAGTTGGTGGTCCTACTCCGTCTTCACTGCATGCAGAATTATCTGTCAATCACTAGTCGGACCGCCCACTGGACTTATACATGCAAACACCAGGGATGACAATAAATTAAATGGAAGTTATATTGAGCTATTACCAACAAACCTATGTATATCATTCTGCTCAGCTTCTCTTTCACTATACCAAGCTGTCACAAACCTGACTACATATGCAAAAACAAATGCCCCCCAAAGTTGTCCATATCTTTTAATCACCACAAGTACGCGCATCCACACATATGGTTGTATTCTGACTTACAGGGATAGATGATAAATATAGGATTAATGGTGGCTGCACCACTGAGATGAGGGAAGTGGTGACAAAACTATATCCACGGGATTGTTGGTAAATGTATGATCCTGGGGGCCTACCATTCATCAAAATGGAAGTCACAAGTCCCCCACTTGAAGAGAGCAGTGGTTAACCAAGTTTAGTATTGCTCCATTCAAAGTATATGGGACGGATGTAGATGGCTTTGTGCTGTATTTGGCTACCTGAACACATGCAGCTGCGGCACCGAACAGCTGATCATCAGGAGTGCTCCAGGTATCCGGGTTCCCGATGCAGCTATTTGGTAAGCGCTATAGCTATTTGGATAAGGAGTTATCCAAAGCTTTTCGCTCATCCCTAAGACAGTAATTAAAGTGATGCAAGGCACAGGACTCCTGATTAGTGGGGGTACCAGGGGTGGATAGGTAATAAATGTTGTTCGTTGTCCAAACTCATGCATGTGTCTGTACCCCATTGTAAGTCTTAAATGAGTTTATTGGCTATTAGTGAGCGAGTATACTCGTTCCTCGGGTGTCCTCCGAGCATTTTGACGTGCTCGGAGATTTAGTTTGTGTCGTCTCAGATGCATGATTTGTCACTGCTAGACAGCCTGAATACATGTGAGGAATGCCTGTTTGTTAGGGAATCTCCACATGTACTCAGGATGTCTAGCAGCCACAAATCATGCAGCTGAGACCACACAAACTAAATCTCCGAGCACGTCAAAATGCTCGGAGGACACCCGAGCAACGAGTATACTCACTCATCACTATTGGTTATCAATAGGCTATTGAGGAGAACTGCATGGAAACTGAATCTGTCCTGCCAGCAGACTGAGATGAAATTAAATTGGGCTCCATGCAGTTTCCTAATATATTTTTATAAGTTCTCTCCAAACTGGAGGTACACATTAAATTAATGTGATCTCTCTAAGCCATCCATGACATTTAATGGCCTCCGCCGAGCCCCGCCATTCCTGAAAACACCCGTAAAACTTTTCCTAGTAAGAAAGTCAGTCGTTTACTGGTCCTTTTGCCTGACTCATTGTAACTTCACATCCTATAAATAGATTTAGAACTTTTGTTATTTTTGGTGATTCTTTCCCTGGCAAAAGACCAGAGGATAGTACTGAGAAAAAAAAACTCTGTCAGATTCAGCAGAAATGTTGTAACAGAATCTGTGCTGATTCAACTAAGAGCTGAAGTATCGTCCATGCCGCCCACACTTTTTTGAGCCGTCTCCATACTTTTTAAGGCATTATGCAATATTCTGGACGCAGCCCACGTACAATGACAGGGATCTGTTTAACTCTGGGGCGACCACAGCATAAAGGCTACTGTGCAGTAGTACACCCAGGCTTTTCATCCCACCTCCAACCCATTTATTGGAGCGCTGATATTTTAGTAGAAGTAAATGGGTTGTTGATGGATCACAGACGGAAAGACAAAGTTAATGACATTAGCTGGGTTTACTTTGGAGCTCAGCTTAGGTGTGGCTGTTTACAAAAACAAGTTTTAATGCTTTTAGCGGTTTTTTTTCCCCTTTGCAAATTTCCATTTGATGGCTTAGAAACTGGACGACCATTGTGTGGGCTTTATTAACAATTCAGAAGCCCTACAGAGAGAGGACGCCTCAGAGTCCGTGTCTGGAAAGTGTTGGTCATTCTGGACTTGGACTGATGAATACTCCAGAGAGTGAATGAGTCAATAGTGATTCATAAAATCTGTTCACCTACCCTACATGCTATCATTAGATGAAATCACTTTTCTTTTACCAGACGTGGGAAAAATCTAGTATGTTGTGCTGAGCAAGCTTGTCTGCTTAGCCATAGGCATCGGTCTGTATATAAAAGGACATTTAAACACGTCGACTGATTTGTAAGGCTCTGTGTGCACACAGTTTTTTGAGTCCACGCCAAAAAATGTTTGAAAAATGACTTGAAAAAACACTTTAAAGACTTTCTATTTATTTCTATTATAAAACGTCTTTCTGGTCACAAGTTCAATAGCCTCATTGTTTTTTTCTGCTTCAGATTTAAAAATAAAAAATCACCTGCTGTGATAAAAAAAAGTGCATATTACTACTTTGCAATGTCTTCTAATGGAAACTGCTCAAAACGAGGCACTGTCCAATCAAGAGGGTGCAAACAACTTAAAAACTGCATCAGAAAATGAAAAACCTAAAACACTTCTCAAATGAGATTTCTGTAGCCATTTCCACTAAAATATCGTGGCATTTTTTGGCCTTAAAAAAACCCATTTGTGAACATGTACTGATATTGTAGATCGATGCAACGTTCAGGCAGGAGACCTGCTCATGTAAATGCAGCTTACAGGCGGTTTCCCCAAATCATATGTTATCCATAGGAAGAGGGAAAACTTGCTCATTGGGAACCCCAGCAATTTTGAGGAAGGAGTTCTGCAGTTGTGATCTTAAATTAAATACTAAGACAGTAGGAGGAGAAGTATCCAGCCATGATGGGCATTTTCCGGTAGGTCGTAGTAAAAAAAACGTGCAGGGTCCTGATGACTACCAGTGGGAGAGAATGAGACAAAAAAGATGAACAGTGGACAGACAGCAGTGGAAAGAAAGAAGGCGAAGTCCGAAGGAGGGTGATCCTGGCACAGTGGATAGTAATCCAAAACAAGATTACAGTAAACATCAATTGAGCCTACAGAAGGCATCAGTGTTCTCAAAAGTGATCGGCTGATCCCAAGTAGTGGTGAAGTGAGCATAAATAGCCTCTGTAAAAACACAAGTCAACACCTCTGTTCTACAAGTGTGGTATTTTTCCAACTCTCTAATCATATAGATTTTCAGTATCCGGGAACAACTAAGACACTTGTGAAAGTCTCAGTGCTGCAAAACCCAAACATATTCTGATTTACTGCATCAGCATAACCTATCCAGAACTGCATGTGATTCCCCTACACCAGTCATGATTGCTATATTCCCAGCCTCACATTCTCACTATTTCCAGACAGTAAAAAAATCTCCATGTGATAATGGTGCAATCCAGATTCTACAATTTTTTTTATTTTTTTTTTTTCAATCTTTTGACTGAAAAAATTAGACAGACATACTTAACAAAAAGAAAAGGCTTCTTTTGTTTATGACCTTAAACAACAAAACAAAAAACAGATGCCTCCCCTCCTCTGTGTGACTGGAGTTAGTTAGCAAAATCTCTCCATAACTATCACGTTGTTGGCCTGTGGTCTAAACGAATGTGTTTTTTCACCGATCAATTCCAACAGGTACCCATTCTTGCCTCCGAAATTGGAGACCAGTCTATTTCTAACTTCTAAGGGGAAGAGTATTCATACACGGTACTTTTTTCATGTGTCAAAAAAGTGTTTAGTGTATGTTTCTTTTAGGGGTTAACTGATCCATTCTGAAAAGGTAATGCATAGATTTAATTAATTAGAGGAGGTAGTGGGCTCACGATTATGCCAACAGTGAAGAATATAATTAACTACCGCGCCACAGAAGTTAAAAACCACCCATTCTGGGGTCAAAGAAAAGGATGTTAGGAATCTGGGTTCTATGCTGCCTATGCGGGAATCCAGATTCTCACATTTGTCTCCAGAGGCTAAGTCCTTTATTCCAACTTCTGAGCATGCCCACGGGACGAGCTCCCATTGGAGTTCAGGAGTCAGGTGCTCAGGTCCTGGTCCTGATTCCATTGGCTCAGCTCAGGGCTCTGGAGATTTCTGGCAGGTCCCGTATGCTATAAAAAGTGCGCATGGCCACTATGCCATGCGCTAGTATTTCATACTGCTGCTGTATGTTTGGTATCGGATGCTTGGACTGGTGGATGACTTATTATGAAACCCCTTCCCTCTGATATTACGATTGTGTGAGTGATTGGGCAGCCTCCAGTAGCAGCGCTAGCGCCAGAGCGCACCAGCCATACCTTTTGCAGCAGCTAGCGTCCTGCACCGCGCCAGCGTCTTTGCAGCCTCCTGGGTGTTTGCCATTGCGACACCTCGTACCTCATTTTTTACGGTAGGTCTAGAGGGGATAGTCCTGGGGTTTAAGGCTATTTCTGTGACCTTTAATACCGTGTCCACATCGCTGAAGTCTGTGACGCTATACAGACTCAGCGGTATTTGTGCTTTAAGTTTGCAGCTCTGTGTTCTTAACAGAGTCTGCTTCAGTGCACTCTGGGTGCAGTTAACCCCGTGCACATTAGCACTACAGTGCTGTGCCTCTCTAGCAGCGGTCATTTCACCTGCCGCACGGTGGACCCCGAGTGGCGAAGGCACTTTAATTATTTATTTTTTTTAGTGCCTTCCACCACCCCTAAGGATGCCTCAAATGTACTGATTCAATAAAATTATTGTGCATACAGCCACTGTTGTATATCAATCACTTTAGGTCTCTTACTACCTAATACTACTAATTACTTTACGACAGGAAAAAACCTGCACCACGAGTGAAGAGTAACTGGCTGACTGCCCTCTTCTGGTAAAGATGTAGTATTGCACCATGTTCTTTATTTAAGTCAATGGTGCTTCACTTTATAATGAAATGTTTTTTAAGCTGCACAAATAACTATTGTATATCAACAAAATGCCCTATCTCAACTATTAAGTGAAAAATAGGGACCAAGAGAGTTTTAGCAAAAAAAGGTAAATTTTATTACATGATAATTAAAAACAGCAACAGAGCATCAATGCTAAAGCAGGCAGTGGTAGACATAGATACTCAATGACATCTAGAGTAAAAAAATCAAAGTAGATAAAATAATAATAGAGAGCCTTGCTCCCTCAAAATATTCAATAATAAGTCACATCCATTTAATACAAATATGCTCTAGAGTGCTACATTGATCAACCTGCCGTATTCATGTAGTAAAGATAATAGAAAATATTTCTCTTGCCAAAAAATTTTTCTTTTATTACATTCACTGAAATACTAGTTCTCAGTTAAGGCAAAACCAATACTGCATAATGTACATTGCACCGTAAACAGTTTTCACCGCACGGAGAATCGATTTCAAAATGCTGCGCCAATCACACAGGCTTGCATAAGGTGGCAAGAGTTAAAAATAGATACAGGTGATTGCCACAGCATATGCTGGCGAGAGTTATCCCGCTGTAATATCCAAAAGAGCAAGAGCAAACTAATAGTTGCTAAGCAGAGTAAAATGCATATTAATGCCAGTTAAACTGAAAGCAATTTAAGAGTAAAGTACAAGTAATAGCCTCAGCATATACTGGCGGGAATTAGCCCGTTAAGATGACCAAACTGAAGCAAGAGCAAACTATTATCTACTAAGCAGAGTAAGAAGCATATTGATGTAAGTAAAACCAAATAATGATTGTAGAGTAAAGTAACGTAACACTTACATTAAAGTGACTATATGCTGCCGCTGCCTGCCGCCTCTACGCTCGTTACGCCTTGGCTTCCTCAGGAGGCGTAATTCACAAAGGCCCCGGAATTAGTATATATAGGGTCACTAAGCAATAAACCACGTCCCGCATCAGGTGTAATCCTGATTTAACACATGCGCAATGCCAGACCACAAGACTCCCCATTCAAAAGTCTGAAGGTAAGTGACACATGCCCTGATGTCTCCCGACTGAGTAAATCAGAGATTCTCCTTCCACGCTCATAGGGAGCAAATGGATCCCGCTGCATAAGCAGCAGGACACCACAAGCGCACCTGGTGAGCATGTCTGGAGATCTCAAGTAGGGAAAATCCTGGGCATGCGTACCAATCAGACTCACCATTTGCTCCCTATGAGCGTGGAAGGAGAATCTCTGATTTACTGAGTCGGGAGACATCAGCGCATGCGTCACTTACCTTCAGACTTTTGAATGGGGAGTCTTGTGGTCTGGCATTGCGCATGTGTTAAATCAGGATTACACCTGATGCGGGACGTGGTTTATTGCTTAGTGACCCTATATATACTAATTCCGGGGCCTTTGTGAATTACGCCTCCTGAGGAAGCCAAGGCGTAACGCGCGTAGAGGCGGCAGGCAGCGGCAGCATATAGTCACTTTAATGTAAGTGTTACATTACTTTACTCTACAATCATTATTTGGTTTTACTTACATCAATATGCTTCTTACTCTGCTTAGTAGATAATAGTTTGCTCTTGCTTCAGTTTGGTCATCTTAACGGGCTAATTCCCACCAGTATATGCTGAGGCTATTACTTGTACTTTACTCTTAAATTGCTTTCAGTTTAACTGGCATTAATATGCATTTTACTCTGCTTAGCAACTATTAGTTTGCTCTTGCTCTTTTGGATATTACAGCGGGATAACTCTCGCCAGCATATGCTGTGGCAATCACCTGTATCTATTTTTAACTCTTGCCACCTTATGCAAGCCTGTGTGATTGGCGCAGCATTTTGAAATCGATTCTCCGTGCGGTGAAAACTGTTTACGGTGCAATGTACATTATGCAGTATTGGTTTTGCGTTTTGCCTTAACTGAGAACTAGTATTTCAGTGAATGTAATAAAAGAAAAAAATTTTGGCAAGAGAAATATTTTCTATTATCTTTACTACATGAATACGGCAGGTTGATCAATGTAGCACTCTAGAGCATATTTGTATTAAATGGATGTGACTTATTATTGAATATTTTGAGGGAGCAAGGCTCTCTATTATTATTTTATCTACTTTGATTTTTTTACTCTAGATGTCATTGAGTATCTATGTCTACCACTGCCTGCTTTAGCATTGATGCTCTGTTGCTGTTTTTAATTATCATGTAATAAAATTTACCTTTTTTTGCTAAAACTCTCTTGGTCCCTATTTTTCACTTAATAGTTGAGATAGGGCATTTTGTTGATATATACTGTTTTCTGAGTTGTGCTATCACTCGTTTCCCATCAACAGGGGATTTTTTGGTACCGCAAATAACTATTGGCCTGACCATTTTTTACAATTCAAGCCATTTCCTTTTGGTTTAAAAAAAAACTTTTGAATTTTATAACATTAATGCAGTCAATTGTAACTGAGGGTTTCTCTGCTTCAGATAATCCGCTAAAGAGAATCTATAGGTCTTTCAGAGATAAGTCCAGCGATACCTTCACATGGCCGGTCCATTCCTCCTTTACTGAGAAATCAGCTTTTGAATTTATAATCAAATGAGGCTTAAGGGCTATGGTATATCTGACACCTCTGTCACTACAGCTCTATTCCATGCCCAGCACCGCCAACTTAACAGCCTTTATGCAGTATGACTTTTTGAGAGATATTTATTTTATGACTTTTATAATGAATATGACTTTTTGGTCTATGTATGCATGTATTGTATACACACACATAAATATATATAAATTATATTTTACAGAAGTATGTGGAAATTAATTTTCCTTTCCCTTACAGCATTTACCGTACACTTTATATCGTCATAGATTGGACTTTTACAGACAAACAATACCAAATGTATTTATTATTTTTGAATTGGGACATGGGGGATGAATTAAAATGTTGTAATTTTTTTTATTTTTTGGGATTTTTTTTTTTTTAAATCTTTTATTTTTATTAATTTTTACTTTATTTTTTTAGTCTTCCTAGTGTGATTGTATTTTTTACTGCTGTACTACAGTACCAATCAGGGGCGGACTGGCCATCTGGCAAATGCCAGAAGGGCTTGTCTGGTCGTGGGCTGCCTTGGCTGCTACGTTGTTAGCAGAATCAGTGTTCTTAATACACCCATACTGTTAAGAGTTGTGACGGAGCACAAACCCGCTGACTCCGTCACTTAAGGTACTGTCACACTTAGCGATGTACCAGCGATCCCGACCAGCGATATGACACGGTCAGGATCGCTGGTACATCGTTAAGTGGTCGCTAGTGAGCTGCCACACAGGCAGATCTCACCAGCGACATCGCTGGGGACAGGGGTCGCTACTTACCTGTCATACTAGGCGCTCTGCGTCCTCCCGCCCGCGTCCACGCTCGTCTCTCCACAGGAAGCTGACGACGAGAAACAGTCCAGCCTGTTCTCGCGCGATCAGCGATAACAAGCGGGGGAGCGGGTTGTAGGTAAGTATCAGACATAGCGATATCGCTAGCAATATCGCTATAACGTCACAAGTTATAGCGATATTGCTAGCGATATCGCTTAGTGTGACAGGCCCTTTACCCCAGCAGGTCACGGGCATCATTAGAAATATTGGTCTTGTAATAAATCTTGCTTCCTCCATCCAGGGTAATATTAGTAATATATCCCATCTGGTGTTTGGGGACGGTGTCAACATGGGCCTGTGTGATTTCAAATTCCAAAGCTGAATTTCAGCCCCAGTCCGTACCTGGTATCAATACTATTTACAGGCTGGGCTTGGTAGGAGCAGCAATGTGGTGACAGCGAGGGCCTTCAGTAGGGCTCTAGCTGCCATTACAACTCCTGATGCCCACATTCACGTCTTGGAAGGAGGGATTTGGGGGTGATGGCCGCCAGAATAATTGTGAAAGGCAATCCTGCTGTAGGAGATTGACAGCAGTATTTAAATAGGTAAACCGCACCGATCAGTGCTTTGTCTGGGTGCAGCTGTTAGCGAAAAGTGACATTTTTATTACGTAGCCGACACCTGCCCGGTTTAGAATTGGCTCTGCTCCACAACACACTCGATACACCCAATCCCCACATAGGACATACTAGTCTTATAACCGGAAAGGGGTTAAAGTAACTGAACTTTTATAGAGATCTGTCAGAAATGTTTGATTGGAGGTGGTCCAGCTACCAAGACCCCCTTCGATTGATAAAGCAAAAATAAAGAAGCACTCAGTCAAGCATAGCTCTCCTTCGAGATTAAATATGGTCTCGACATTCCGACCCTCACAGCTTAAACCTTTTGACCTTAAAGAGACTACAGAATTTTCCCATTTTGGAACCTCCAGCAATTAGCTGTTATCAGTGGGGAAACCTAACAGTAGGTGTTCGGTTTCCATGCAGCACCATCACAGGGATGCATTCAGATCAGTGAGCTGTCTATGTAACTCAGGTCAGGATGGCTCCTCCAGAGTTAGAGACTCTTTGTAGAAAAACATGGCTGCTTCTTTCCAGAAATAGCACCAGTCGCTGTTTGTGGTGTTATAGCTCGACCCGCTGCTGTAATGCACATAGCCAATGGACTGGATTTGTCTATAAGCCAGAAGTGAAGCAGTTTTTGTACTAAAAGACAAATTTTCCTTGATTTCTGTCCTGATCTGTTGCGAATAGTCAGATGTATAGAGCTTCAGTCTTGTCCATAAGTAGCATCTTTAGGCTTGTAGATCCTTATAGACCAGCAGTTATACAGCCATTTGTTCAAATGTGAACATGCGCACATTTCCCAATTCAGCATCTTCAGTTCTAAAGCTCACTGTGTCCGGGCCACATCGCTGGCTGGAGGTCACACAAGTACATTCCTGTCATGCTTCAGAAAATTCAGACTTCAGACATCTCAAATCCCCCCTGAGGCTACTGTTAGGGCATGGAAACGGTCACTTTCCTTAGCATTGCATTTTCAAAGACTCTTATTCCCAGGAATAACTTAAATACCACATGCAATAAAGAAGCATTCACAAACACTGGGCTGGAGTTTCAGCATCACGTTGCAAAATCTTAACTACTTTTAATATATATTCTCCTGTCCACAACTAATCTTCTACCTACTTACAATCATGTGATGTGATCTAGCTATGACGCACATAGTTGCACACACAATATAAAGCGTATAGGAATATAGTAGTTAACTGATCAAAAGATATTGCTTTCTTGAGTAAAGACGCCATTTAATCAGGCCCCTCTAGTTGCAAAGGGTATAATCCCTCCGGATGGTCTGCATGCTAATTGGTATATTTGTCCCAGATTGAAACGCGCAATGATACGCAGACCGGCGTGGTTCTAATCTGAAATGCGTCCCTAGCCTCAATACTGAATATATAGATCACGGCAAGTGCGATTTACTGTTGGAACGCACACCACTTATGGGGAGTGTATTTAAATGAGCCAGATATACCAGTTAGCATGCAGACCATCTGGAGGGAGATTCTCCAATATAATAGTCATTTAATGGTAGTGAACTTTGCTTATTTGATATGATAATTTGAAGAGTCTTATGAGGACTCTAAACCATTCCAAATAATGGTGGTTTTCTGACTGAAGATTTGAATGACAAATCGGAATTAATGAAGGTCTGATGGGCAATACCATTCTTTCCACTAGAGTGCTCTACAGTCTGTTTAGTGGTTCTTTGACAGTGTCCTGATGAGCATATGATTGCATTTTTTCAAATGAACTGCACTAGCACTTTAAAAAAAAATTCTTTGTCCCTCCCTTACTACACAGGGTACAACAGGGCAAGAAGGGTCAGGCGTTGATGAGTGGGGGCGTGTACCCTAGCCAACCTCAGCTGCAAGGTAGGAAAGTGGTGGTGCCTACCCTATAGCCAACCTCCGCAACAAGGTAGGAAAGTGGGGGTACCTATCCTAGCCAACCTCTGCAGCAAGGTAGGAAAGTGTTGGTGCCTACCCTATAGCCAACCTATGCAACAAGGTAGGGAAGTGGGGGTGCCTACCTTAGAAAACCTCCGTAGCAGGTAGGAAAGTAGGGGGCGCCTACCCTAGCCAATCTCCGCCGCAAGTTAGGAAAGAGTGAGTCGGAACAGGGTTAGATATTTTCCCCTTAGGCTTGTTTATGTAATTGGTGTTACTCTTTTGTATATGTTTATTCTATTTTAATAAATTAAAGGTTAGATTTTATGATATATTCCAAAAAGTACATAATTGGGCAATGACTTGGTTTAGATTTTTCTTGTATTACATTATCCTAGTTACACTGTAAGTTTACTGAATTAACAAGTGATTTTATGCATGTTCTTAAAAGAACGCCACATAGATCACCTGCAAGAACAAAAAGACCCAACATCAAGACCTAAACTTGGGGATTATGGTCATTGTGACTTAAAGTCACAAAGTGGATGTGGACGTCTGCTAATATTCATTAATTCAATACCTTTTGAGCTGAGATATTCCAGACTTCTAGAGAAATCTTCAAGAAAGAAGTCCCGTAGCAAAGCGTAAGCTGGTACAGTCACCCTTGGTTTCTCTTGATGTAGGAGAGTGCCTGTGCTCATATCCTAGGCAGTTCTTGCTTGACACTGGCATTGATGCCTTTGACTGAACCTCATGTTCCCCAGAGATTAATCCATTTGCGAACCTCTGGAACATTGCATATAAGTATATCCGATGCCGCAAAACTACGCCAAAGGCTGTTCAGAAACTCATTGATGCTCTGATCCAGGTCTAGAAAGAGATCCCCTATGACACTATCCACCATGACACTACCCACCATCTCATTAAGAGCATGCCTGAATGTTGGAGTTGCACACTGGCACGTTGGAGCCTTTCACATTTTGAGTTGACGTGATAAAATTTATGCAAATTGGATCCATCTGTCATTTTATGATGTTTGGGCTGATTTGGACTCCAGCTCTGTTTGTTGAGGACTTTGGTTTCCATTGATCATTGATACGTCATTTTGGTTTCAACAAAATTTATATTGGTAAAGGGTTTTAACTTTAAATTTTCATTTATAAAGATCTAATATGAGATTTTAAGTGCTTCCTTAATTTTCTTCAGGGTAGATGAAGTTACCCCAGTTTATATAATTGAAATAATTAGGGTCAGTAAATTCAGGCGCTAAAAAGTGCAGCTCTTGACACACCCTCTGTCAGCAGGACTCCATTAGTCAGAGAGAGGCCAAAAACGTCTCATTTTAGCTCCTTATGGCCAGTACATTTTGTACCACAAAAATAATAAATAAAAGTACATATAGTGGTATCTAGTAAATAAAATTATACCGTGCAATATGCAGGGACTTTTTTTTTCAAACATGTAGCCTACAGGTGACCAAAGCCATTGTATTTTATGTGCTTTACATGACCTATAGGCTAGACCCCTTTAGGATAATGTGCACACAATGTCCTCTTAATTGGGAAACCGCCTGAAAAAGACTATCAGAAGACATTCAAAATAATGGACATACTCAGTTCCATTTAAACACGACTTGCTGAGCACATGTTCAGGCTTTTGAATGTCTTTTAACCACTTCAGGTTTCCAAAGACGCTAAGTAGTTAAAAGAAACGACCTGTCTATTCTTCTAGCATTTTCTGCTTGGAAGACGCTCTGTACTTTACAATTCAAGTCAGTGGGAAAGCTCAAGAAATGCCTAGAAGATGCTCACTTGCTTTTTGGAGCGTTTTGACAGTTTTTATTCTTTAAAAAACCTCCAACGTTTCTTCATTATTCAATGGAGTAAAAAAAACAACAGTAAAAAAGACATTACAAAAACCATGAGTAAAACCTCTAAAAAAAAATACCAGCAACCAAAATGGTCAGAATAACGCTCTGGAAATGACAAAAAAGACGCTTCAGGAAAAAAACATAGCTTCCTAAAGCATCTTCTAATTGACAAACTCGGCAGGTTGACCGGAGGTGAAAAGACATCGTGTGCACATACCCTGAAATAGTGGTTTTACAACTTCAGAGCAAGGCTGCCAGAGAGCAGCAGCCAATCACCAACTGATCTCTGCTGCTGTGCTCTTCATAAGCATAGTCTGAGATGACAAATCCTAACAGTTTTGTGAGAGGAGAGATAGAAGTGAGCTGTCCTAGATTTTAAAAAAAGTTTCTCCTGTTTAAAAAACAAAACAAAACCATAAGGTTTGGCCTAAAGTTAAGGTGAGGGCTACGTTTTGGGGGTAAAGAGAAATCTATGTGAAATTAGAGCTTTTTCTGGGATCTTAATATTAATGACCTTTACTTGTATGGGAGAGGAAATGCAGTTCCATTCATGGCACAGTGTACAGCGCTGTACCACTTTTTCTGCACTATGGTCCTTCAATCATCTGATCATTGTGAGTGTTAGTGATAAGTTATCAATATTAAGTTTCAGAAAACTCTTTTAAAGGGAATCTGTCAAGATACTCTACTCTCCTAAGCTGTCTACATGAGCATGCAGGTCACAGTTTTAAGAAAGGATACCTTTATATCTGTGATTTGATGTCTTATTCCAGAGAAATCTATATTTTTCTTATATAAAAATGAGATGTTATGGGGGCGTGGCTATGGAGTGAGAGGGAAAGGACGCTGGACGGGAGAGCTCCTTACCATCCTGTACAATCCTGCAGGCTGGGACTTTTTTCATAGACATATTCGGGGCTGCCTGGCCCCCTCTGGATACCGGGATCCCCCCTGGGCCCCCGCAGGAGGACGGTGAGCGGCCGGTGTGTGAGCGGCTGGAGGAGCTGGAGCGGGCGGCTGTTCCCCACAAGGCGGCAGCCATCTTGGACGCGCGGCTCAGCTGCTGTGAGCTGCGCGTCGGTCCCTGCTGCAACACCGCTGCTGGTGCAGTGAAGAAGCCAGCTAGCTGGACAAGGGAGGACGCGGTGAGCGGAGGAGCCTTGGAGGACGGGGGTGGACGGCGGGACCCGCAGGGAGCGGCGGCCATATAGGACGTGCGCTCTGCCAGAAGGAGCGCGGTGTCCAGTCTCCAGAGTTGCAGCATCGCGGGGGCAGCGACCTGTATCCTAAAGGATTGGAGAGGAGTGCGGTGAGTGCCCTGAAAGATGGGCCCTGAATAATTTCCTCTCTCTACTCTAAATCGCTGGCCTGCTGGTGCCATTACAGTGGGGGAATCTGCTCCCCCTCCCATTGCTGCTGTCTCTCTGGGAGTGGGTATCCCCCCCCCCCCCCCCCCCCCCGCCATAGGAGCCTTGGTGACATTCTGTCTTTGTCTACACGAACTCTGCCCCCCAGGCTATAACTGATGAGTGTGGCCCCTGCTGTATACATATAAGTGCAACAGGAGAATTTCTGGACTATATAATTTCAGCTACACAGGGATATTTCGCGGTTCTTAATCATGAATCGGTCTAAGGGATCGACGGCGGCAGAAAAATTGAAGGAATTTGTCAGACCAGACCCCTCTGAGAGGGCACGCTATTTACAGAACACCTCCTCGCAATCTCAGCGTAAAAATCGTCCCTCAGGGGGTGGAGAAGAGATTGAACAGGAAGAAATGACCCTTAAACAGGCATATGAACAGTTGATGCAGGCTATCTCCCTCACCAGGTCATCCCTGACGGAGAAAATAGAGGATGTCTACACTGAGGTGGGGAGAGTCCGTCACGATATGCAGGCCATGAGGGGGCGCATCACGGAGGTGGAGACAAGAGTGTCCCAGGTGGAAGACACCATTACACCTATGGAGGCTAAGGTAGCGGGATCTATGAACGCCTGGAGGCAAAAAGCGGATGACCTAGAAAACAGAATGCGTCGGAACACCATCCTTGTCATCGGTCTGCCTGAACGCTCTGAAGGTCAGCACCCTGAGCAATTTCTAGAAGGCTGGCTTAAGACCTCTCTGGGGGATGAATTCTCCTCGGTGTTCGCTGTTGAGAGAGCCCACAGAGTTCCCACCAAGCCTCTGCCTCCGGGAGCCCCGCCTAGACCCTTCCTGGCGCGTCTCCTCAACTGCAAGTATAGAGACACCATTCTACGCCTCGCACGACAAAAGAGCCCCATCAAGTTCAACGACGCCGTGATTTCAATCTTCCCGGATTTCTCCATGGAACTTCAGAAGCAGCATGCGCAATTTATCGACATCAAGAAGAGGCTCAGGGAAAAGAACATTGTATATTCCATGATTTATCCAGCTCGGCTTCGGGTTGTCCACGGGGGTTCCTCCGTGTTTTTCACGGATCCAGCGGAGGCTGTCGAGTGGCTGCGGTCCCATAGAGGATCCCCTGCAAAGGAGTCCTAGAGTATCTATTTTCATCTGGATCCCTTCATTGCGGGCTTCATCGGCGCTCTCCTGGCGGACACCCAGAGATCTATAATACCGGACACTGTTTTCAGTGATGGTATCCCCTTGTTTTTTGATAAAGGAGCGGGACTTTGCTCCTATGTTACTAGGTTTATATTTTGTTGACTTTTTTTCTAAAAGCTTTAGTTTTAGCTTTCAGAGTTACTTAGATAGAGGTTGCAGCCAATGGAAGTCCTACTATTTGCGTGATGTCTGAGTTCTACTTAGGCACCGATACGCAACATGCCCAGATAAGTGGAGATGGGTTCTGAATTAATCTGCATTATGTGGAATGTGAGGGGTATCAAAGCCCCCCGGAAAAAGATTAAAGTATTTTCACAAATTAGGCACTATCACCCTCATATTGTGGCTCTGGTCGAGACCCACTTGGCCAGGGATACGGCTCGAAGTGTACAAAAGCTATGGGTTCAATGGTCTAAAAGTGAGATGTTATGATCTATGGGCAGGGCACAGATCTTCCAGAGAATCTGCCTCCACAGATTATTTTAAATGAAAGGGAACGTTACCAGCGTGAGACATGTAATTCCTGACAGTCTGCCCCCTGGAGTCAGATTCTCCGGGAGATCTATGTTCCACCCATAGATCTTAATAGCTCATTTACATATTAAGAAAAATGTTGATTTTTCTGGAATAAGACTTCAGATTGCAGATATCAAGGTATAATTTTATTCAACTGTCAATGACTTTCATATAAATGGCTTAGGAGAGTCTATCCTAGTGACAAATTCACTTTAATGGGTCTAATTGACCTTTAGGAGATTCCAGCAAATTAAAAAATATTTGCATTAAAGCACAAAGTCTCCCTGAGCACCAGGACCAGTGTTCTCACCCACTGATGCCATTATCTAATGTTAAACTGTGGCCCAAACATATTGAGAATAAGAAACAGTGTGATGCTTTAAACATCAGACTCCATAAAGAATATTAATTGATATGGACAGTTTCCTTTTCTAGAACTTGCTACACTTCTAGTTTGCAGTAGACATCTTAGGAGAGTGTCGGCTTCTCTTACAAACATGTTACATCCTGCATGAAGGAGGGAGACCTCTCTGGTGATGACAGCTCACACTAAGTCTTTAATTCACTGGTATCCGCTTCTTCTTATAATGAGACCTTTCTGTTATTTTAAATCCCATTCCTTCACTTTAATATGGAGCATGGGCTCCCCCTCTCCTCCAAGACCAAAGGCGATGTCTGAAGGGAGTCGATACGCTTATAGTAGCAAATGGGAGACCTGTGGGGCGAGAAGTCACTTTCCAGGGAGTGTTCGCTGCTATACATCACTGTGTTATGAGACCTACTGAGTGGGGTTGTGAAAAGTCTTTCTAGATGTTGCTACATGTGGACCAATTAGCGTGTCAGTCATTATGACAGGTGTCTTTATGTATCTACTGGAAAACTGCGACATGGGATCAAGTATATCTTCAAGAGTGTACTATATAAATTTGTCTTAAGTACAAAATTAGAAAAACATGGTTGGGTTATTTTATTTTTTCCTTTTCCGAGACAACTTCACAACGGTCTACAGGTTGTGTGCAGTATTCCAGCCAAGCACCATTCACTTCAATGGAGCTGAGATACAATAACAGACAAAAGCCCTGAGTCAAAATGCCACAAAAGTGGATTATTGATACCATCACCATTCATGGCATATGCCCAAGTGCCCCCAACTCCACCTTCCTCCATATAATTTCCTCTGAAGATTATCTGGCACTGGGAATATGAAGCTTCGTTGGTTTTTTTCTAACTTAGCCCGACACAAATGATGACGGAATCGTGCATTGGTCCGCAATTTATAGCCAAATAGATACACACTGAATGTAACATTTTTTTGATTCAGGCCCAGATGCTGGGTATAATCTTATAGAAAACTATGGCTTCTGTTCTTGCCATTAGTTTCCCCTGGGTGTTTCACCACCATGCCAGAGAAAAATAATTAAATTTTGGTTGCCAGATTGGGACCTAAGCGATAATAGGGGTGTGAACTATATTGATAAAAAAAAGGAAGATTCAATATAATATTTCATTAGTCTATTTATTGGGTAGTAAGAAAAAAATAAACATATTATTGTTTCATTATATATGGTCCTGTTTTCCCATGACCTTTTAGATATATCTCTCATTTAGATCCATTTTAGGGCAGTTTCCTTTGGTATTGATGTCGTATGATCTGTCCCAGAAAATGTCAGTATTTAATTCTGCTTGACCAGCTTCACCTATAACGCAGTTTTGATGACTCAGATTTTTGTGATGTCCGTCAGCTCGAGAGAGACCATAAACAGAAGTGTGTCTTCTGCTGACAGGTGCTGCAGGGTAAGTTTAGGAAAAAAACCCTCATGTTATCGATCATTATACCCTGCTTACTGCTGGGAAAAGGATCAGGCTTGTATGAGTTTTCATTTACTGACAGCATTAAAACTCTTAAAAATGTGAAGTACTGAAAGTATGATTGTTCACATTGTGGAGTTTATGCAGTGGAATGAGAACAGACATACCGGAGGGACCTCTGACATCAAGCCATTTTTGCTGTTTGAGCGCTCATATGTTTACACATGGTCAAGGCCTATTTAATGGGACTAATCTGTGTGTAGCTATCCAACATATTTCTGCACCATGGAATCCATGTCACTTTTTTTGTCTCACAACACGGCTTCCAAATGTATGTCAGTATAATCTGAAGTTGTAAGAACGCTGAGGGTATGTGCACACGCTGCGGATTCTGCTGCGGATCCGCAGCGGATTTGGCCCTGTGGAACCACAGCAGTTCCGCAGGCAGTGTACAGTGTAATGTTATCCTATGGGTTTTCAAATTCACAGTGCACACGCTGCGGATTTTTCCGTGCGGAAAAGCTGCGGTTTCAAATCCGCAGCATGTCATTTCTTTCTGCGGATTCCGCTGCGGTTTGACACATATTCCATTGTCCAGGTGTCAAACCGCAGGGGAGAACCGCTGACCAATCCGCAGGAAAACCGCAGGTCACTTTACCTGCGGTTTTACCTGCAGATCCGCATGGAAAAATCCGCAGGTGAATCCGCAGCGTGTGCACGCAGCCTGAGGCAGTCTTCCACTTGATGCCCTTCGTGACATTGTACACTGTGGCCAGCATATATGATGGTGTAATACAAAGCCATGCTTAATTTACAACTGCAAGGATCAGAGAAAAGTCAGATCTCAGGTTAACCTCTTTAGTGCTGTGATAAAACATGAGGGAGAGAGTCCCAAGCATAGAATTCTACGTAGGTGACTCACCCTCCCCATCCCTCGCAGCTGATACCAGGGTAAGATCAACATCATGACAACTGGTACATGGGTAACAACTGTATCGCTGGCAGCTGATATCAGGGTAAGAACCGTATCACTGGCAGCTGATATCAGGATAAGAACCGTATTGCTGGCAGCTGATATCAGGGTAAGAACCGTATCACTGGCAGCTGATATCAGGATAAGAACCGTATTGCTGGCAGCTGATATCAGGGTAAGAACCGTATTGCTGGCAGCTGATATCAGGGTAAGAACCGTATCGCTGGCAGCTGATATCAGGGTAAGAACCGTATCGATGGCAGCTGATATCAGGATAAGAACCGTATCGCTAGCAGCTGATATCAGGATAAGAACCGTATCGCTGAAAGCGGATATCAGGGTAAGAACCATATCGCTGGCAGCTGATATCCGGGTAAGAACCATATCGCTGAAAGCGGATATCAGGGTAAGAACCATATCGCTGGAAGCGGATATCAGGGTAAGAACTGTATCGCTGGCAGCTAATATCAGGATAAGAACCGTATCGCTAGCAGCTGATATCAGGATAAGAACCGTATCGCTGAAAGCGGATATCAGGGTAAGAACCGTATCGCTTGCAGCTGATATCAGGGTAAGAACCGTATCGCTGGCAGCTGATATCCGGGTAAGAACCGTATCGCTGAAAGCGGATATCAGGGTAAGAACCATATCGCTGGAAGCGGATATCAGGGTAAGAACCGTATCGCTGGCAGCTGATATCAGGATAAGAACCGTATCGCTGGCAGATATCGGGATAAGAACCGTATCGCTGGAAGCGGACATCAGGTTAAGAATCGTATCGCTGGCAGCTGATATCAGGATAAGAACCATATCGCTGAAAACGGAAATCAGGGTAAGAACCGTATCGCTTGCAGCTGATATCAGGGTAAGAACCATATCGCTGGCAGCTGATATCCGGGTAAGAACCGTATCGCTGGCAGCGGATATCAGGGTAAGAACCATATCGCTGGAAGCGGATATCAGGGTAAGAACTGTATCGCTGGCAGCTGATATCAGGATAAGAACCGTATCGCTGGCAACTGATAGGGTAAAAACCGTATCGCTGGCAGCTGATATCAGGATAAGAACCGTATTGCTGGCAGCTGATATCAGGATGAGAACCATATCGCTGGCAGCTGATATCAGGATGAGAACCGTATCGCTGGCAGCTGATATCAGGATAAGAACCGTATCGCTGGCAGCTGATATCAGGATAAGAACCGTATCGCTGGCAGCTGATATCAGGATAAGAACCGTATCGCTGGCAGCTGATATCAGGGTAAGAACCGTATCGCTGGCAGCTGATATCAGGATAAGAACTGTATCGCTGGAAGCGGATATCAGGGTAAGAACTGTATCGCTGGCAGCTGATATCAGAATAAGAACCGTATCGCTGGCAGCTGATATCAGGATAAGAACTGTATCGCTGGAAGCGGATATCGGGGTAAGAACTGTATCGCTGGCAGCTGATATCGGGGTAAGAACCGTATCGCTGGCAGCTGATATCCGGGTAAGAACCGTATCGCTGGAAGCTGATATCAGGGTAAGAACCGTATCGCTGGCAGCTGTTATCAGGATAAGAACCGTATCGCTGGCAGCTGATATCAGGATAAGAACCGTATCGCTGGCAGCTGATATCCGGGTAAGAACCGTATCGCTGGCAGCTGATATCAGGATGAGAACCGTATCGCTGGCAGCTGATATCAGGATAAGAACTGTATCGCTGGAAGCGGATATCGGGGTAAGAACTGTATCGCTGGCAGCTGATATCGGGGTAAGAACCGTATCGCTGGCAGCTGATATCAGGGTAAGAACCGTATCGCTGGAAGCTGATATCAGGGTAAGAACCGTATCGCTGGCAGCTGTTATCAGGATAAGAACCGTATCGCTGGCAGCTGATATCAGGATAAGAACCGTATCGCTGGCAGCTGATATCCGGGTAAGAACCGTATCGCTGGCAGCTGATATCAGGATGAGAACCGTATCGCTGGCAGCTGATATCAGGATAAGAACCGAATCGCTGGCAGCTGATATCAGGATAAGAACTATATCGCTGGCAGCTGATATCCGGATAAGAACTATATCGCTGGCAGCTGATATCCGGATAAGAACTATATCGCTGGCAGCTGATATCCGGGTAAGAACCATATCGCTGGCAGCTGATATCAGGGTAAGAACTGTATCGCTGGCAGCTGATATCAGGATAAGAACTGTATCGCTGGAAGCAGATATGAGGGTAAGAACCGTATCGCTGGAAGCGGATATCGGGGTAAGAACCGTATCGCTGGCAGCTGATATCGGGGTAAGAACCGTATCACTGGCAGCTGATATCAGGATAAGAACCGTATCGCTGGAAGCGGATATGAGGGTAAGAACCGTATCGCTGGAAGCGGATATCAGGGTAAGAACCGTATCGCTGGAAGCTGATATCCGGGTAAGAACCGTATCGCTGGAAGCTGATATCAGGGTAAGAACCGTATCGCTGGCAGCTGTTATCAGGATAAGAACCGTATCGCTGGCAGCTGATATCAGGATAAGAAC
The DNA here is from genome assembly GCF_039654945.1 of Dendrobates tinctorius. Classification (NCBI taxonomy): domain Eukaryota; kingdom Metazoa; phylum Chordata; class Amphibia; order Anura; family Dendrobatidae; genus Dendrobates; species Dendrobates tinctorius. Next base: position 26,345,763 of record NW_027361788.1, on the reverse strand, counting down.
CGTATCGCTGGCAGCTGATATCCGGGTAAGAACCGTATCGCTGGCAGCTGATATCAGGATGAGAACCGTATCGCTGGCAGCTGATATCAGGATAAGAACCGAATCGCTGGAAGCGGATATTAGGGTAAGAACCATATCGCTGGCAGCTGATATCGGGGTAAGAACCGTATCGCTGGCAGCTGATATCCGGGTAAGAACCGTATCGCTGGAAGCTGATATCAGGGTAAGAACCGTATCGCTGGCAGCTGTTATCAGGATAAGAACCGTATCGCTGGCAGCTGATATCCGGGTAAGAACCGTATCGCTGGCAGCTGATATCAGGATGAGAACCGTATCGCTGGCAGCTGATATCAGGATAAGAACCGAATCGCTGGAAGCGGATATTAGGGTAAGAACCATATCGCTGGCAGCTGATATCAGGGTAAGAACTGTATCGCTGACAGCTGATATCAGGATAAGAACTGTATCGCTGGAAGCAGATATGAGGGTAAGAACCGTATCGCTGGAAGCGGATATCGGGGTAAGAACCGTATCGCTGGCAGCTGATATCGGGGTAAGAACCGTATCGGTGGCAGCTGATATCAGGATAAGAACCGTATCGCTGGAAGCGGATATGAGGGTAAGAACCGTATCGCTGGCAGCTGATATCGGGGTAAGAACCGTATCGCTGGCAGCTGATATCAGGATAAGAACCGTATCTCTGGAAGCGGATATAATAATAATAATAATCTTTATTTTTATATAGCGCTAACATATTCCGCAGCGCTTTACAGTTTGCACACATTTTCATCACTGTCCCTGGTGGGGCTCACAATCTATATTCCCTATCAGTATGTCTTTGGAGTGTGGGAGGAAACCGGAGTGCCCGGAGGAAACCCACGCAAACACGGGGAGAACATACAAACTCCTTGCAGATGTTGTCCTTGGTGGGATTCGAACCCAGGACTCCAGCGCTGCAAGGCTGCAGCGCTAACCACTGAGCCACCGTGCTGCCCATATGAGGGTAAGAACCGTATCGCTGGCAGCTGATATCAGGGTAAGAACCGTATCGCTGGCAGCTGATATCGGGGTAAGAACCGTATCGCTGGCAGCTGATATCAGGATAAGAACCATATCGCTGGCAGCAGATATCGGGGTAAGAACTACAGCACCGGCGGTGAGAACTATGTAACTGGCAGCTGATATCAGAACCGTTTCGCTGGCAGCTGATATCAGGGTAAGAACCGTATCACTGGCAGCTGATATCAGGATATGAACCGTATCGCTGGCAGCTGATATCAGGATGAGAACCGTATCGCTGGCAGCTGATATCAGGATAAGAACCGTATCGCTGGCAGCTGATATCAGGGTAAGAACCGTATCGCTGGCAGCTGATATCAGGATAAGAACTGTATCGCTGGAAGCGGATATCAGGGTAAGAACCGTATCGCTGGCAGCTGTTATCAGGATAAGAACCGTATCGCTGGCAGCTGATATCAGGATAAGAACCGTATCGCTGGCAGCTGATATCCGGGTAAGAACCGTATCGCTGGCAGCTGATATCAGGATGAGAACCGTATCGCTGGCAGCTGATATCAGGATAAGAACCGTATCGCTGGAAGCGGATATTAGGGTAAGAACCATATCGCTGGCAGCTGATATCAGGGTAAGAACTGTATCGCTGGCAGCTGATATCAGGATAAGAACTGTATCGCTGGAAGCGGATATGAGGGTAAGAACCGTATCGCTGGAAGCGGATATCGGGGTAAGAACCGTATCGCTGGCAGCTGATATCGGGGTAAGAACCGTATCGCTGGCAGCTGATATCAGGATAAGAACCGTATCGCTGGAAGCGGATATGAGGGTAAGAACCATATCGCTGGAAGCGGATATCAGGGTAAGAACCGTATCGCTGGCAGCTGATATCGGGGTAAGAACCGTATCGGTGGAAGTGGATATCAGGATAAGAACCGTATCGGTGGAAGCAGATATCAGGATAAGAACCGTATCGCTGGCAGCTGATATCAGGGTAAGAACCGTTTCGCTGGAAGCTGATATCAGGGTAACAACCGTATCGCTGGCAGCTGATATCAGGGTAAGAACCGTATAGCTGGCAGCTGATATCAGGATATGAACCGTATTGCTGGCAGCTGATATCAGGGTAAGAACCGTATCGCTGGCAGCTGATATCAGGATAAGAACCATATCGCTGGCAGCAGATATCGGGGTAAGAACTACAGCACCGGCGGTGAGAACTATGTAACTGGCAGCTGATATCAGGGTAAGAACCGTAACACTGGCAGCTGATATCAGGGTAAGAACCGTTTCGCTGGCAGCTGATATCAGGGTAAGAACCGTATCACTGGCAGCTGATATCAGGATATGAACCGTATTGCTGGCAGCTGATATCAGGGTAAGAACCGTATCGCTGGCAGCTGATATCAGGATAAGAACCATATCGCTGGCAGCAGATATCGGGGTAAGAACTACAGCACCGGCGGTGAGAACTATGTAACTGGCAGCTGATATCAGGGTAAGAACCGTAACACTGGCAGCTGATATCAGGGTAAGAACCGTTTCGCTGGCAGCTGATATCAGGGTAAGAACCGTATCACTGGCAGCTGATATCAGGATAAGAACCGTATCACTGGCAGCTGATATCAGGATATGAACCGTATTGCTGGCAGCTGATATCAGGGTAAGAACCATATCGCTGGCAGCTGATATCGGGGTAAGAACTACAGCACCGGCGGTGAGAACTATGTAACTGGCAGCTGATATCAGGGTAAGAACCGTAACACTGGCAGCTGATACTAGGGTGAGAACTGTGTAAATGGCAGCTGGTATCAGGGTAAGAACAATATCGCTGACAGCTGGTACCAGGGTAAGAACAATATCGCTGACAGCTGGTACCAGGGTAAGAACAATAGCGCTGACAGCTGGTACCAGGGTAAGAACCATATAGTTGGCAGCTGATATCAGGGTAAGATCCATATCGCTGATGTTTGATTCCTGGTTCAGGATCATATGGCATTATATCATATAATATAGCTTATGGATCACCAGCACAATATCACTGACACTTGGCAATCTTCATCCAAAATGTTTTTTTTTTGTTGTTTGCTCTGTTTGTAATTAGTACTTAACGTGGCTCCACTTCTGTTACATTTGTGCAACCAATAAGAAGTGGACAGCGATTTATTTTGCATTGGAAGAAAATGTTTTTAATTTGCAAAATTACGTTTTGCTCCACAACAGTGCCACCTTGAGGCTGACATGGGAAGTTTTTTGTAATAATTTTGTATTAAGTAATTTACAAATTGCAAACTTTAGAAGCAATTTTTATATAAAGGGAGCCTGTCAGTACTTTTTTCCATATGAAATTAGTGGTTCAGCTGTATAGGCGCTTTTCTCCCAATAATTGATACAGGAAAGATGTATATCTTTGTACTCTGTTAGCCAGTAGATAGAATAATATTCAGAATTGAGAGTCCTCAGTGGTTGATACCTTTTAATGGCTAACTGAAAAGATGGTAACACATTGCAAGCTTGACGAGTGTGACCAACCTGTTAATCAGTTCTAGCGATGCTACAGATCGCTTGGAAAACGCTAGCATTCTGCAAGCTAATTACGCTTGCAAAACGCTAGTTTTTCCGCGGGAAAATCGCGGGAATTTAAAATGCGATTTTCCTGTGGAATGGAATTCTGGGATTCTTGCGGTAACTTCCGTGGGAATTTCGCTACGTGTGAACCCAGCCTAAAACTTTCACTCCTTATCTATGAACTGGTCCAATATTTATGGCCATAACTGTCTATCACTCTCCCATAATCATAATTCTGCTTCATGTCACTTGTCTTATCTATTGCATTATTTCTGTGTTGTACTGTGTATAAATATGTGATTCTTCAGATTTTGTATTAGTCCAACCTGATGAAGAGACCTGCGTAGTCTCGAAAGCTTGCAATGTGTTACCATCTTTTCAGTTAGCCATTAAAAGGTATCAACCTCTGAGGACTCTCAATTCTGAATATTTTTCTATCTCCCAATAAAAAATTACATATTTTTTGGAGAAATCTAATGTGTTAGATCTATGAGCGATCAATGTGCGAAATCTAGCATAGAAGTCATGCAAATCAGTCTGTAGATGCACTGGGGGCGTTTTGGTACACCTATTCTCCTTCCATGTGCATGAACGCCCCCAGTGTACTCCCAGCCTGATTTCCATATGACTACTAAGGATTTTTCATTACTAGCACATTTGATCTCTCCAAAAAAAAAAGGGTATAGTTTTTACTGGGGGAATAAGGGCCTACATGGCCTTTCCACTAAATCCATATGTAAAAATGTGTTTAAAGGTTCTCTTTAAGTCTTTGGCCCAAATGTAAATCTCCTAGAGAACAGAAAGCATGTACAAACTCGACTGTATAGATATATTTTGTTATTAATGACCTTCTTTCTTGGGACAACAGTATATACTCATTGCTTAAAAGGGGGTTGGCGTATGTAACCTGATGTAAGAATATCTTACCGTCCCACTGCACTGTAGAAGCTCAGCTTATGTGAAATGAACGTGTTGATTGTTTCCGATAACAGCTAGCAGAATTGTGCATGCAGCTCAGAAGTACTGGAAGAGTATTTACAGCGTTGCTGGGCTTATCTTATATCTATATTTATAACATGGGGATGGACATACCCTTTAAGCTAACTAAGGTATTTATGGAAATATCTTCATAATTTTTTTTATATAGAATTCCCGTCAGCTGCCAGGAAGCGAAACTCCCACCCAAAATTTGGGAATGTGTTCTGAAAAGAAGGAATTCTGTCAGGCACTGACAAAGAAGAGGTTGTGTGGAGTTGTCAGAGTTTTCTTGCGCTTCCTTGGTTCTGATCGGAGATGTTTCCATCAGGAAAAAGCTTCTGCTGCCTGTTTGTTTTTGCTCAGTCGTGAATGATGACTTTTTAGTGTTCACACAGAGCCAGTGATGAATGGGTGTGAGGCTGGGCGCTGTGGACAGGCTCCAAACACGGAGCTTCTTGTCTCACCTCCTCATCAGCCTCTTCCTGCGCCTGCCTCGCACTCTGCATTGCTCAAGAATTGTTCCTTTGTCAACGAAGCCTGAGCCTCATTCATATACAGACAGACCTAGCTGAAAGCTTAATTGCGGCACATTCATAAGCTTCAGGTTTTAGAAATCCGCATCTGCTGCATCTGCTTAACCCCGTATGGGTATTCGCACCTATGTCGGGTACACGGCAGATTTTAGAAATAATTAAAATGAAGTCAGTACCAATGAGCCGCAATAGAAATCAGTAGTAAATGTCACTCTTCTGCCACTCCAGCAGCATTGAAACTACAACTCCCAGCATGGCCTGACAGTCGCAAGCCGCAGATTTGATGATCTGAAATGTTTGGTAATCCGGCAGCAGGTCAGAGGCATGTGTCTTTAAAAATCAATTTCCCATGTTGTAAGCTCCAGCCCCAGGACATCGATACAGCTGCATGTGTGTGCTCATATATAGAGGATTGAAGCTTGGCCGGGAGACCACTGCTAGCACAGAATACAGATATCACAATTCCTAGACGTTTACGGTATTAGAAGATACTGGATAGACCAGGCTCAACTCCTGCTGTGTGGCCTCCACTCCTGCATGGCAGATACTTGCCTTAGGCCGGGGTCACACTAGCGAGGAATACGGACGAGTGATTGGCGCTAAAAGCACGCATTGCACACAGACAAATGATTCTCTATGGGTTTGGTCCCAACAGCCGTATATTTCTCAGGCATATTCTACGGTCCGTGCCAATCGCAGCATGCTGCGATTGTCAGCGTACTACCCCCGTAATACGCCAATGCAAGTCTATGGGTGCGCAAAAAATACGGATTACACACGGACCACACATGTGACTTGCGAGAAATACGCACCCGGTGTCTTTTAGCAAAGCCGGCAATTCAGTGCGCTATACAGTAAACTCACACTGACAGGTTTAATAAAGAAAGAATAGATATAGACACATAGAATACATACATATACACTCACTGGCCACTTTATTAGGTACACCATGCTAGTAAGGGGTTGGACCCCCTTTTGCCTTCAGAACTGCCTCAATTCTTCGTGGCAGAGATTCAACAAGGTGCTGGAAGCATTCCTCAGAGATTTTGGACCATATTGACATGATGGCATCACACAGTTGGCGCAGATTTGTCGGCTGCACATCCCTGATGCGAATCTCCCGTTCCACCACATCCCAAAGATGCTCTATTGGATTGAGATCTGGTGACTGAGGAGGCCATTTGAGTACAGTAAACTCATTGTCATGTTCAAGAAACCAATCTGAGATGATTCGAGCTTTATGACATGGCGCATTATCCTGCTGAAAGTAGCCATCAGATGTTGGGTACATTGTGGTCATAAAGGGATGGACATGGTCAGCAACAATACTCAGGTAGGCTGTGGCGTTGCAACGATGCTCAATTGGTACCAAGGGGCCCAAAGAGTGCCCAGAAAAAATTCCCCACACCATGACACCACCACCACCAGCCTGAACCGTTGATACAAGGCAGGATGGATCCATGCTTTCATGTTGTTTACGCCAAATTCTGACCCTACCATCCGAATGTCGCAGCAGAAATCGAGACTCATCAGACCAGGCAACGTTTTTCCAATCTTCTACTGTCCAATTTCGATGAGCTTGTGCAAATTGTAGCCTCAGTTTCCTGTTCTTAGCTGAGAGGAGTGGTACCCAGTGTGGTCTTCTGCTGCTGTAGCCCATCTGCCTCAAAGTTCGACGCACTGTGCGTTCAGAGATGCTCTTCTGCCTACCTTGGTTGTAACGGGTGGCAATTTGAGTCACTGTTGCCTTTCTATCAGCTCGAACCAGTCTGCCCATTCTCCTCTGACCTCTGGCATCAACATGGCATTTCCGGCCACAGAACTGCCGCTCACTGGATTTTTTTTCTTTTTCGGACCATTCTCTGTAAACCCTAGAGATGGTTGTCCGTGAAAATCCCAGTAGATCAGCAGTTTCTGAAATTCTCAGACCAGCCCTTCTGGCACCAACAATCATGCCACGTTCAAAGGCACTCAAATCACCTTTCTTCCCCATACTGATGCTCGGTTTGAACTGCAGGAGATTGTCTTGACCATGTCTACATGCCTAAATGCACTGAGTTGCCGCCATGTGATTGGCTGATTAGAAATTAAGTCTTAACACACAGTTGGACAGGTGTACCTAATAAAGTGGCCAGTGAGTGTGTATATATATATATATATATATATATATATATATATATATATATATACATGTCATTGTGACAAACATATATATATATTTATATTTCACAGAGTTCTTCATAGCAGAATAGCCGCTAATTAAATTGCCTTCTATCAAATCCTTCCCCAACCCGACATGAAATGACACATGGTTTACATTCAGTAAACCATTTCATTTCATGTTTTTTTATATGTCCTTGACTAATAATTAGATGCGGGTTTGTGTGCAAAATTTGGGAGTTGTAGTTGTAATTTAAAGGGGTTAAAGCCCCCGTTACACACTGCGATATCGCTAGCAATATCGCTGTAAAGTCACCGATTTTGTGACGTTACAGCGATATTGCTAGTGATATCGCTGCATGTGATACTTACCTCCGACCGCTCCCCCGCTGGTTATCGCTGATCGCGCGAGAAGCTGCTGGACCATTTCTCGTCGGTCACTTCCTGCTGGGCTTCCTGTGGGGCCGACAAGCGACGCGTGGAGCCGGGCGGGAGGACGCAGGATCGCCGCGTCTGACAGGTAAGTAGCGATCCCCATCCCCTGCGATGTCGCTGGTGAGATCTGCCTGAGTGGCAGCTCACTAGCGACCACCTAGCGATGCACCAGCGATCCTGACTGCGTGATATCGCTGGTCGGGATCGCTGGTGAGTCGCTAGGTGTAACAGTACCCTAATTCGTTGTTAAAAAATGCGTGGGCTTCCCTTTGCCCTATATTGGTGGCGAGTGGGTTAATCTAACAAAGGGTTAATGTCACCATTCGATTGTAAGGTGACATTAACCCTTTGTTAGATTAACCCATTCGCCACCGCTACAGGGCAATGGGAAGCCCACGCATTTTTTATAAACGAATTAAACCCTTTAAATAACAACTACAACTCCCAAATTTTGCACACAAACCCTCATCTAATTATTAGTCAAGGACATATAAAAAAAAACATGAAATGAAATGCTTTACTGAATGTAAACCATGTGTCATTTCATGTCGGGTTGGGGAAGGATTTGATAGAAGCCGGCAATTTAATTAGCGGCTATTCTGCTATGAAGAACTCTGTGAAATATAAATATATATATTTATATATGTTTATCTCAATGACTTGTGGGTATATATATACAGTCATGGCCAAAAGTTTTGAGAATGACACAAATATTAATTTTTACAAAGTCTACTGCTTCATTTTTTCTAATGGCAATTTGCATATACTCCAGAATGTTATAAAGAGTGATCAGCTTAACAGCAATTACTTGCAAAGTCAATATTTGCCTAGAAAATGAACTTTATCCCCCAAAACACATTTCAACATCATTGCAGCCCTGCCTTAAAAGGACCAGCTAACATCGTTTCAGTGATTGCTCCATTAACACAGGTGTGGGTGTTGATGAGGACAGGGCTGGAGATCAATCTGTCATGATTAAGTAAGAATGACACCACTGGACACTTTAAAAGGAGGCTGGTGCTTGGCATCATTGTTTCTCTTCTGTTAACCATGGTTATCTCTAAAGAAACACGTGCAGTCATCATTGCACTGCACAAAAATGGCCTAACAGGGAAGAGTATCGCAGCTAGAAAGATTGCACCTCAGTCAACAATCTATCGCATCATCAAGAACTTCAAGGAGAGAGGTTCCCTTGTTGCCAAAAAGGCTCCAGGGCGCCCAAGAAAGACCAGCAAGCGCCAGGACCGTCTCTTAAATGTGTTTCAGCTGCGGGATCGGGCTACCAGCATTGCAGAGCTTGCTCAGGAATGGCAGCATGCAGGTGTGAGTGCATCTGCACGCACTGTGAGGCGGAGACTCTTGGAGCAAGGCCTGGTCTCAAGGAGGGCAGCAAAGAAGCCACTTCTCTCCAGGAAAAACATCTTGGACAGACTGATATTCTGCAAGAAGTACAGGGAGTGGACTGCTGAGGACTGGGGTAAAGTCATTTTCTCTGATGAATCCCCTTTTCGATTGTTTGGGACATCTGGAAAACGGCTTATTCGGAGACGACCAGGTGAGCGCTACCACCAGTCTTGTCTCATGCCAACTGTCAAGCATCCTGAAACCATTCATGTGTGGGGTTGCTTCTCAGCCAAGGGAATGGGCTCTCTCTCAGTCTTGCCTAAAAACACAGCCATGAATAAAGAATGGTACCAGAATGTCCTCCAAGAGCAACTTCTCCCAACCGTCCAAGAGCAGTTTGGCGATCAACAATGCCTTTTTCAACATGATGGAGCACCTTGCCATAAAGCAAATGTGATAACTAAATGGCTCAGGGAACAAAACATAGAGATTTTGGGACCATGGCCTGGAAACTCCCCAGATCTTAATCCCAGTGAGAACTTGTGGTCAATCATCAAGAGACGGGTAGACAAACAAAAACCTTCAAATTCAGACAAAATAAAAGCATTGATTTTGCAAGAATGGACTGCTATCAGTCAGGATTTGATCCAGAAGTTGATTGAGAGCATGCCAGGGAGAATTGCAGAGGTCCTGAAGAAGAAGGGTCAACACTGCAAATATTGACTTGCTGCATTAACTCATTCTAACTGTCAATATAACCTTTTGCTACTCATAATATGATTGCAATTATATTTCTGTATGTGATAAAAACATCTGACAAACACACATAAAAACCAGAGGCCAGCAGATCATGTGAAAATATAATATTTGTGTCATTCTCAAAACTTTTGGCCATGACTGTATATATATATATATACACTCACTGGCCACTTTATTAGGTACACCATGCTAGTAAGGGGTTGGACCCCCTTTTGCCTTCAGAACTGCCTCAATTCTTCGTGGCAGAGATTCAACAAGGTGCTGGAAGCATTCCTCAGAGATTTTGGACCATATTGACATGATGGCATCACACAGTTGGCGCAGATTTGTCGGCTGCACATCCCTGATGCGAATCTCCCGTTCCACCACATCCCAAAGATGCTCTATTGGATTGAGATCTGGTGACTGAGGAGGCCATTTCAGTACAGTAAACTCATTGTCATGTTCAAGAAACCAATCTGAGATGATTCGAGCTTTATGACATGGCGCATTATCCTGCTGAAAGTAGCCATCAGATGTTGGGTACATTGTGGTCATAAAGGGATGGACATGGTCAGCAACAATACTCAGGTAGGCTGTGGCGTTGCAACGATGCTCAATTGGTACCAAGGGGCCCAAAGAGTGCCCAGAAAAAATTCCCCACACCATGACACCACCACCACCAGCCTGAACCGTTGATACAAGGCAGGATGGATCCATGCTTTCAGGTTGTTTACGCCAAATTCTGACCCTACCATCCGAATGTCGCAGCAGAAATCGAGACTCATCAGACCAGGCAACGTTTTTACAATCTTCTACTGTCCAATTTCGATGAGCTTGTGCAAATTTTAGCCTCAGTTTCCTGTTCTTAGCTGAGAGGAGTGGTACCCAGTGTGGTCTTCTGCTGCTGTAGCCCATCTGCCTCAAAGTTCGACGCACTGTGCGTTCAGAGATGCTCTTCTGCCTACCTTGGTTGTAACGGGTGGCAATTTGAGTCACTGTTGCCTTTCTATCAGCTCGAACCAGTCTGCCCATTCTCCTCTGACCTCTGGCATCAACATGGCATTTCCGGCCACAGAACTGCCGCTCACTGGATTTTTTTTTTTTTCGGACCATTCTCTGTAAACCCTAGAGATGGTTGTGCGTGAAAATCCCAGTAGATCAGCAGTTTCTGAAATTCTCAGACCAGCCCTTCTGGCACCAACAATCATGCCACGTTCAAAGGCACTCAAATCACCTTTCTTCCCCATACTGATGCTCGGTTTGAACTGCAGGAGATTGTCTTGACCATGTCTACATGCCTAAATGCACTGAGTTGCCGCCATGTGATTGGCTGATTAGAAATTAAGTCTTAACACACAGTTGGACAGGTGTACCTAATAAAGTGGCCAGTGAGTGTATATATATATATATATATATATATATATATGTATGCATTCTATGTGTCTATATCTATTATTTCGTTTCTGTTAAAAACCCTGTCATAGGGCTCCATTATATGTCCATTTTGCAAGGCGGCGAGAAAATCTCGCCATACGGATTGCATACGGATGCTTACATGCGCAAAATACGCAACCACACCTTGCTTACGGATGACCTACGGAGCACTATTTAGGGGTCATTCATCCGTATTACGCCTGTAAACTACGGACCGTATTTTGCGCCGGTTAGTGTGACCCCGGCCTTACTTTTGGTTCTGGAAGATACGTTTGCCAAAATTTGCACCTGGGTTTTGGTTTTGTCAGAATATGGAAAGGAGCATTATACGATCGCCTATTTCTGTAGTGATGATTTCTTCCATAAAAAAGGCTGTTTGGAGGCCTCAATGCAAATTCTGTTAGGGTCCCCCACATTCCTTGTGCCGTTTATAACACCGTGATCCTCGGGCATCAGAGTCCAGGAGAAATTGGTTGTCCCTGCTCAAAATATAGCTATAGTATGATTTCTAGTTGGGCTTGTTAAAACATCGGGGTGCATTTCTGCTAGAGATTCCACAAAATTTATCTCAAATCTGTACTTGTACAGCAGAAATCAGAAACTGAACCTCAGATTTCTGCCACGAATTGTGCAGGTGAATGACTTTTGACTTTTCCATATGGAATTTTTTTTCTGTAGCGGCACCAAAAATCTTTTAGGTCGCAAGTGAATGGGGTCAAGGAAACGCCATTCACCTACATTAGATTTGAAATGGATTTCTGAGCAGAATCTACACGCAAATCTGTCAGTCTGAAGCTGGTGCATATTAGCGGCCTTTTGCAATTTTAGACCATGAAAGGGGCTGTCCACTACTCTGACAACCCCTTCTGATTCTCTGTTTCCCCCCAAGTAAAATAATAACACTTATACTCACCTCTGGTGCCAGCGTCGCTCTAGCGGTGTCAGCACTGGCTCTCCCAATGCACCGCAGGAACGGAGGGGAATATGTATTTTTATTTAACTGGGTTAAAAGCTAGGCATCCAGAAGGGGTTACCTGAGTAGTGGACAGCCCCTTTAATGGAGTAGTGATTGCACATGCTCAGTAACGCTACCATCACACAGGGGAATTTGTTTTTATCTACCAAACCAATGATATGATAAGAAAACACTAATGCCAAGTGCTTAGTATTGCCATAATTACCGTAATAGAAAAATGTTTAGAATCAGCAACCATTTCTAGCAATAAGTTGGATGATTATATGAGAGTTGTGACGCATGTAGAGCACAGTTCGTCAGCACCGCTTAGTTCATTCTTTCCATGCCTTATAGGTTTATAGCATCCAGGCATGCATGGCTTGGCATTTGTATTTTGCAGGAAAAGATGAGGTGATGGCCTTCGTACATTTTCCTATTCCTAGCAATTGTACAAGTGTAATCTCCCTGACCCCCGAATATATCCGTCAGCTTTATGTAAGTGCAAATCCATGTTCCTGCATAGACACGGACGACTCATGCTTTCCATAAAGAGTTCACTGCTTGCAGGATCCAAATGTCGTCGGCTTACTATAGGAAGGAAACCAGAATTGAGGCCCGTATCCCTGAAATGCTCCATGTAACCCTTCTACTGCCAGAGGGCACGTTGCACTTATAGACCACCTGCAAGACAGACAGACCTGTCAGTGAAATGTCACAGTTCAATCAGTTGCCCTGTAGCTGGAAATATATACCATACAAAAATACTTCAGACATACTGAGACGTAGCAGAGTCTGTGCAGATGTTTATAAAGCAGCAGAATATATGTCACAGTAGTCGGCAGATTAATGGGGTTATCCATTCAGCTACATGGAAAGTGGCTCTACCGATTAACGTGACAACCTCTGTCCTGGTCTTTATCATATAATTTTCTTTTGGAAACATAAAAATACATACACTGACAACTGGGTGTTACCAGTTGATGGTGTGTTCCTGTGCATTATGAGCCTTTCTAATCAATGCTCAGCATGTCAAATTGCGTAGGGGCAAATCCCCAATTGTTAACTCCAAGTTGTCAATTTTTTAATGTATTTCTCGGCGGAATACCAGGAATGGAGAATGCAGTAAAGAAAAAAATGTTCCATATTGATGTATTTTGGATGTCAGAAGAGGTGAAGCTGACAAAGGAGAGGATTGATGGAGAAACCTCCGCAGACATATAAGGAATGAGAGGACAGAAAATACCAATTAAATGGCTGACTTTGCTTATAACGTCTTATTCTTAAAGGGATTCATCAGGACAAGCATGAGCTCTCCACCCCCACTGATCAAATAATATCTGCACGGAGCAAAAACAGCATGTATCTGTACACTGATTAGTGTCCGCTCCCAGGATCTGTTAATGAACTTGGATTCAAGTGAAACAGTCTAGGTGCAGCTGGCCTTTAACTTTCTTACATGGCCCCGATGGTCTCTTCCCTCATATGTTTCTTTCCATACCTGTGTGTTAATGAAAACTGCCTATTTAGAAAACCGCTACTAACTTTTGTGATAATCCAAACTTCCTACTCCCATCTCCAAGACTCTTCACGTGCTGCACCGATTATCTTGAATGCGCTACCCCATACAATTATGCTAATTCAAATCCTCAGTTTTAAGCACATCTCTCTAGGCAGGTCTATTACATTTCCTAATCTAACTCCTCCCCCATTTCCCTTCTTCATATTCAATCAGATCTTCAGTTTTGAGCTCATCTCTTAGGCTAGATCCTGGCTAGACATTGACATCTGCTATAGAAGCCATGAATAAAAGGGTCACACAAGTCAGATTGTACTACTTTTACTACTACTTATGCAACTTCCTTCTTCGCTCTTTATATTAACTTTTATTGCGGGTACTGTGCCACTTAATATTTGGCTCCCTCTTTGTGCCCTGGGGCTCGGTAGATGCTGACTATGTAATTTGGTCATTCTCTTTAGCTTCTCCTACTAAGCACCCGCTCAAAGACACCTAACCCTAATTTAATATCTTTTCCCGTCTTTTCAGTCTTCTCTATGTGATGCTGATCAGGAGAAATTTGCAGCCTGGCTTAGTGAGAAATCTGTGATCAGGGGCCGGCCCCTGGATGAGAGTAAAAGGACACAGCTGTTTGTTTTCCTGAAAGCAGTTTCTTTTTTTTCTTTTTTTTTTTTTCTTCGCCCCTCACCAAGCAGACTGAGGGGAAAGGAGTGGGGGAGGAAGGTTAAGCGCCTGGGCTACAAGTGGGAGGATTGCAGGACAAGGGGGCTTTTGACTTGGGCCCTATGTAAAGCAGCTATAAGTGGAACATGGGAGACACCTGCTGGTCACTATTCATATTACATCTCATCTCTCCTCTTTTTCAGGGTGCCAGAGGCCCTGATGGACCAACGGGAGGATCTGGGCTACCAGGTACCAAGGTAAGTGCCCTTTCAGGTGCTACCTATTCCATAATACGCATCGGCGCTGCTGATTGGGGAATCCAATATATACAGATAATGTGTGCAGCTTTTGTCATATACATTTAATTTTTTGTTTTGCGCCTCTGGTCCTATTTAAGATGTGCATCTTTGACTGTTATACTGCACCTCCCAACATGACAGCCAGCTGACTGGTGAAGATGGTGAGAGGTGTAGTACTCTATGCCAACTACACAGATTATACCACCATGATGAGTCTCGTAACTAATATTCAAGCTCGCTATTTAGAACAAGGACCTGTTCACAGGACTGCAGATCTCTGCCAGTAGAAATAGGGCTGAATGTTTATTTCAGTCGCCTTTTTAAAAACAAAAAAAAATGAAATAAAGAAAGCTTTTCCATTTATGGGACCGAGCCGCCGGCTAAGACTTTACGTGGGATAAACACTCAGCTGGCAGATACGAGGTGACTGTGTGCTTTTTCTGGCCGTGCCACGAGCAGAAGTCGGGACGTGACAGTAATATTATGTTTTGATTACGTTGCATAATTCATCCCTGGCCTCCAAGCGTCTACTGAAGATCAGAATGAGCTGACTTGGATATACATCTGATTACTGAGCCATACATCGGGATGTTTGTGCACACAGCACGGAGACTCCTTCTCCTGTCGCTTCCCTGCTTTACTATTCAATCAGGTCTGCAACGGAAATTCACAATGCCATATGTTTGACATCTCCTGTGCATGTCTGGTGGTAAGACAGAAGTCGCTTCAGGTTTTACACCCCTGATTATAATGCTTCCACAAATCAACTCCGCTGTCAGATTAGTCCTCATCTGTTCAGATTACCTAGGAATTTAAGGTGACGAGGGCACACATTACCAAAGTGGCCACCATTGCAGCTGATCAGGACCCATGGAGAGGAGTATGAATAATGTACGTAGCAAAATAGTAAGGCTGAAAAAAACTTAAATCCATCCGTGAGGCAAAAGCCAATTGTTCCCATATTTTAAAGGCTTGCTTTATGAACACATGCCCTAATTGGATATGTAGATGTCAGAGTGTTTCAGGACCCCTTACTATGATCCAGAATGGAGAGTCACTCTGTTGGAGAAGTTTCTTTTCTGGCGGACTCGAGTAGTCCTTATATTACAAGGACGGACATTTACAGTGGGTACGGAAGGTATTCAGACCCCTTTACATTTTTCACTCTTTGTTTCATTGCAGCCATTTGGTAAATTCAAAAAAGTTCTTTTTTTTTTTCATTAATGTACTCTCTGCACCTCATCTTGACTGAAAAAAAACAGAAATGTAGAAATTTTTGCAAATTTATTAAAAAAGAAAAACTGAAATATCACATGGTCATAAGTATTCAGACCCTTTGCTAGGACACTCATATTTAAGTCACATGCTGTCCATTTCCTCGTGATCCTCCTTGAGATGGTTCTGCTCCTTCATTGGAGTCCAGCTGTGTTTAATTAAACTGATAGGACTTGATTTGTAAAGGCACACACCTGTCTACATAAGACCACACAGTGCATGTCAGACCAAATGAGAATCATGAGGTCAAAGGAACTGGCCAAAGAGCTCAGATACAGAATTGTGGCAAGACACAGATCTGGCCAAGGTTACAAAAGAATTTCTGCAGTACTCAATGTTCCTAAGAGCACAGTGGCCTCCATAATCCTTAAATGGGAGAAGTTTGGGACCACCAGAAGTCTTCCTAGACCTGGCCGTCCAGCCAAACTGAGCAATCGTGGGAGATGAGCCTTGGTGAGAGAGATAAAGAAGAACCCCAAGATCACTGTGGCTGAGCTCCACAGATGCAGTAGGGAGATGGGAGAAAGTTCCACAAAGTCAACTATTACTGCAGACCTCGACCAGTCGGGCCTTTATGGCAGAGTGGACCGATCGAAGCCTCTAATCAGTGCCAGACATATTAAAGCCCACATAGAGTTTGCTAAAAAAAACACATGAAGGACTTGGAGACTATGAGAAATAAGATTCTCTGGTCTGATGAGACGAACTTAGAACTTTTTGGTGATAATTCTAAGCGGTATGTGTGGAGAAAACCAGGCACTGCTCATGACCGGCCCAATACAATCCCAACAGTGAAACATGTTATGGGGGTGTTTTTCAGCTGCAGTGAGAAGATCACTCATTGCAATTGAAGGAAACATGAATGCGACCAAGTACAGAGATATCCTGGATGAAAACCTCTTCCAGAGTACTCTGGACCTTAGACTTGGCCAAAGGGTCACCTTCCAACAAGACAATGACCCTAAGCACACAGCTGAAATAACAAAGGAGTGGCTTCAGAACAACTCTGTGACCATTCTTGACTGGCCCAGCCAGAGCCCTGACCTAAACCCAATTGAGCATCTCTGGAGAGACCTGAAAATGGCTGTCCACCAACGTTCACCATCCAACCTGACAGAACTGGAGAGGATCTGCAAGGAAGAATGGCAGAGGATCCCCAAATCCAGGTGTGAAAAACTTGTTGCATCATTTCCAAGAAGACCCATGGCTGTACTAGCTCAAAAGGGAGCATCTACTCAATACTGAGCAAAGGGTCTGAATACTTATGACCATGTGATATTTCAGTTTTTCTTTTTTAACAAATTTGCAAAAATTTCTACATTTCTGTTTTTTTCAGTCAAGATGGGGTGCAGTGTGTACATTAATGAGAAAAAATGAACTTTTTTGAATTTACCAAATGGCTGCAATGAAACATAGCGAAAAATTTAAAGGGGTCTGAATACTTTCTATACCCACTGTAAGTAAATGCCCGTCATGTGATATCGTACACCTGGCTGGCCATAGCTTCCGCCCTTAAATTCGGATGTTTGCCAGGGGTGCCTGGAGCGGGATTAGCTGATCACCCCGCAGCTGCATCATCTTGTCTGTGATGGGAAAAAAACCCTTAAGGAATTCCAGATATGGAAATCAGAATAGATTCCTGCATTAACTGCAGAAATCTATTAACCATAACTTGCCTCTTACAGACACACAGAGGATTTGTCCGCCCTTCTGAAATCTGTTTTCCAGTATAACTAACTATTGTGGTGCATCTTTTCATACAATTCAGCATTGTGCATTTCCTCCTTAAAATATGGGATGAACTTGGTATTACAATTCCTCTTGTCATTATATCATGTCGTTATCCTGTCAGCATTAATGAGACAATGGCACCTGTGTAGGGCACGTCCACAATTGTGAAATCAATCAGCGCTCATTTACTGTCCCGTTCACAGGGACCGATGAAATCGCCATTCTGTATAATGTTTTCAGCAGCTCATCCCCCATTTATAGCTGCCTACAATAATAATTTATTTCCTGGCATAAGTGATCTGATCACCCTACAAGCACTCTTCTTGCTCATTTGCCAGTTGATCACAGGCTGTTCGTAGAAGCAATAGTTTGCAAATCTTATGTTAAGGTCGTTTACACGGTGCTATAATTGCTATTCATTTCAGTATTACGGGTAACTGGACACCTAACATAACTTTTCAGTGTAAGGACCCTGCCACACAGATTTCTGTATCTGGATATTGACGATTAGGCTCCCCATTTACATTGTCGGCCTGATTTTCTTCCCTACCCCATCAAGAGAGAATAGGGAGTGTCCAGTGATTGAACTTGCCAAATTTCCATAACACCACTAAGCGCCAAGACGTAGAACATGCATAGCAATACCTGCGGGTCCATAGTACAGGCCTATAGGCACTACAAGTACTGCTATATTGCTCTGTGAGGATTTCTTTGCTGCAGTATTCAAATTGATCATGACATAAACTTAACTTGCTTTCACCTGGCAACCTATTGCCTACCCACAGGATAGGTGATAACTTACTGATCAATGGGGTCCAACTGCTTGGACCCGCACCGATCTGTAGAATTGGAAATTTTTATCCCTTGCTGCAAACTAGAACCAAGGTGCCCAATCACCGTTCCATTTATTCTCAATGGGACTGCTGGAATAGGCTAAGCACAGCACCCGGCAGCCACTTAGAGAATGAACTGAGCAGCGGTCAAGCATGTGCATTACCTCTCCATTCCAATGTGAATAATAGTGCTCCATTCTGCAGATCGGGCCAGGTCCCAGCAGTTGGACCCCCAGCGACCAATAATTTATCAGTCTCCTATAAATGTCATTTTTTTCTTCTGTTTGTTCAGTTTGTAATAGACTTTCACAGTTTAAAAAAAAAAAAAAAAGAATTCACCAATCCTAACCCCACAGTGCTCCTAACACTGTATAATGCTGCCAATACCCGCAACACTCTATACCCCACAGTACCTCTGACACGATACCACCACTGTGTGCCCAACACCTCATAAAACCCACTAAGTCTGTCCAATACGGTTTAATATAACTTGCATCAACTCAACACCTTATGAAGCCCCTAAAGTGCCCCCCACACACAGTATAATGACCTCCCACACTCAGTATTATGCCTCCACATTTCCCTCCCGCACTCAGTATTATGCCTCAGAGTCCCCCCCACAAACACACACACAGTTTGATGCTCACGCAGATCTCCCAAAACAGTATGATGCCCCACTACCCCCTCACACAATTTCAAGGACCACACAACCCCTCCCTCCACTCACCCCTCCGCACACACACTCAGTATGAAGCCCCACAGAAATTTCAGTCTAACAACTGATTAAACCCTTATTATTAAAATACAAATACATACATTAAAATATACATTATAAGTTGCAAAGTTAGAAGAAAATTAAAAATGTGTATATATAGTGACTTGCAAAAGTATTCACACACCCTCCCCACTCCATTCCCCTTTGCTAACTCTCAACCTGGAATTTCATTTTTTTTTTTTTTTTTTTTTTTTTTTTTAGGGTTTGCAGGTTTGCATCAGTTCATGTAAAGAACATGCCTACAACTGATCATTTGGTTTCCTTTTCGTTGTGAAGCGGACAACAAATAGGACAAAAGTGATGAAAACTTCAGTCTGCATATCTGTTCACCCCCCTAAAGTCAGTACTTTGTAGAGCCTTCTTTTGCTGCAATTACAGCAGCACGTCTCTTTGGATGAGTCTCTATGAGCTTTTCACATCTTGCCACTGTGATTTTTGCCCATTCCTCAAGGCAAAACTCCTCTAGTTCCTCCAACTAAGATAGTTTCCTATGGTAAACAGCAATCTTTAAGTCTGACCATAGATTCTCAATTGGATTAAGGTCTGGGTTTTGACTAGGCCACTCCAAAACATTTACACTTTTCCCTTTAAATTACTCAAGTGTTGCTTTAGCAACATTGTCTTGTTGGAAGCTGTACCTCTGTCCCGGTCTCAAATCACTGACAGACTGAAACAGGTTTTGCTCAAGAATATCCCTGTATTTCGCACCATCCATCTTCTCCCTTGACTTGGACCATATTCCTGCTGCCGAAAAGATCCCCACAGCATGATGCTGCCATCAACATGTTTCACTGTGAGGATGGTGTTCTTCTGGTGATGAACTGTGTTGGTTTGGCGCCAGACATAGCTTGGTGGCCAAAAAGTTAAATTTTGGTATCATCTGACTACAGCAACTTCCTCAATACATTTCGGGAGTCATACATGTCTTTTTGTAACTCAAAATGAGCCTTATAATTTTTGTGTTTAAGTAAAGCTTTTTTTCCCTTCACCCATGACAGCACACCTGAGAGAGGGATCCGCCCAGCCAGGATAGTAAACCTACTGACATAAAAGGGCATTACCTCTCCCTTTCTTCAGTTGGGTTTCCTGTCCTGACGGGGACCCTCGTGCTGAAAACTCAGCGGTTTGAAGAATTTTACTCATCCATGCCTATCCAGGCACTGGAAGAACAGGCAGAGCGCCTGTATGCCAGCCTTCGGGTGGTGGAAGCGCCGTCCGCAGGTCCTATGGGACCTCGACGTATGTGCGGGCATGGAGCGGCGCAGTCATGAGCCCAGTGACTAGTCTGCGGCTACCGCGCTGCTCTCCCTCCTCTGCCTGCCGCTCCATAGTGAGCCAGGCTTCCAGGGGAGTGCGCAGCTGACGTCGCACGTGAGGCACGCTGGTAATGGGTGTGCCTGCGTGACATGGGGTGTGCGCCAGAGCCAAGATGGCAGCACCCATAGCGAAAATGCCTGCTGGGGCGCGTGAATACTTGACACGTCTCGACAGGGCGGCTGGAGGGGGAAGGGGCATGGATTGGTCACCGGAGGAGGTGAGAAGCAAAGTGGATCCCTCTTATAAGGAGGGATGTCCACAGAAGAGGCACTCAAGTCCGAAGCTCCGCATTATGGAGGATCACAGTGGACAGCAGCAGCTGCTCTTACAGCAGCAGGAGCATTCACCAGTGTCTATGCCTGGTCACCAGCTTGGGTGTACTAAGAGGAGCAGCTGCTCGAGTGCCAGGAATGGCAGTCGTCCCACACAGAGATCGCGGGACTCCACGGTATCCAGGAGGAGACATTGTTCGTACCCCTGATCAGCCTCCGAATCCGGTACCCTTGATTGACAGCAGGTGGTGAGTGATCTACGAGAATATCACTTTTCTTGTTAATAGGAGCCATTTTCTGCTTAATTACTAGGGGCCTAGGAAGGCTAGCACCAAGACAAGGAATAAGGAGTGTGCCCTTTGTAAAACCCCGCTGACAGTTCAGTGGAAAAAGGATCTCTGCGCTGACTTCATACAAAAAACAATACGGGAAGAGACCCCTGACTTCGCCACAAGCCTTAGGGCCGGCCATAATCAGGGCAGAGGTGAAAGGTTCCCTAAAGTCAGCATTGAAAAAGGGAAGTAAGAGAGCTTGAGGGCTCGTCACGGATTCAGAGGCCTCGCAATCCGGTGGGGAATATGTGCAATCCCCGTCTCCCTCCTCCCCATCCTCCTACTCCTCCTCGGACAGTGATGTAGGCGGCTGACCTTGCTTTCCGGCTGAGGACACGGATAGACTGGTTAGGGCAGTCAGGTCAACAATCGGCCTAAAGGAGTAAAAAACGCCTAAATCCTTAGAGGATGTTGTTTGCGGGCCTGGAGGAAAGAAGGAAGCGCACCTTTCCAATTAACACTGTCGTGCAATACAGGGACAACCACCAGAGGGCGAGGAAGGGAGGTAACAGGAGCACACCTCAAGCAAAGACCTGTAGAGCTGAACAAACACCGCTAGGGGGCAGTAGAGAGGTCGTACAAGCCAAGCCAGCAACAGCCAGGAACACAGTGACAAGGGGAACGCAAGAGCAAGGTCTGAAGCAAGCCAGAGGTCAAAAAGCCGGTCGGGAGCGTGGTAACAAGAGGACGAGACGAAAGCACAGCCAGAAACACGCCAAAGGTCAGAGCCAGACAGAACAATCCAAAATAGGAACGGAAGGGCAGGTCAGAAGTCAAGCCAGGTCATACACTGTGGGGAACAGTCACACAGAGAAGGTTAACCCCCACCTGACCAGGTCGGGAAGCAGAAAGCAAACCCCGACCCGGATCATGACAACACTAGGATAAAGGCGCTCATAGAGAAGGAGTGGAAGAAGTCAGAGAGGTCCGGTAGCCTGCCCTCATCTTCATTTTCCACTTTGAGGAAAAGGATTCGGAAGATTGGGATAAAATCCCTAAGATCGACTGGGCAGTAGCTAAGTCATCTAAAAAATTGTCCTTGCCCTTGGAGGACTCCGGCACGCTAAAGGGGGCTTTACACATGGCGATATCGCTAGCAATATCGCTAAAGCGTCACTGATTTTGTGGCGCAGCAGCGATATTGCTAGCTTTATCGCTACATGTGATACTTACCTCCGACCGGCTCCCCCGCTGGCTAACGCTGATCGCGCGAGAACGTCCTGGGTCGTTTCTCGCCGGCGGCTTCCTGCTGGTGCCAACGAGCGACTCATGGACGCGGGCGGAGGACGTCATCATTGCCGCGTCTGACAGGTAAGTAACGACCGCTGTTGCGTCGCTGCTGAGATCTGCCTGTTTGGCAGCTCACGAGCGAGCATTTAGCGATGCACCAGCGATCCTGACCGGGTCATATCATGGTCGGGATCGCTGGTGCATCGCTAAATGTAACGGGGCCCTTAGAGACCCATTAGATAAAAAAGCAGATGGTTCCTGAGGCACACCTGGGAAGCCGCCGCAGAGGGTCGGAAGCCGGCAATAGTAGGGACGTGTATTGCCCGCTCCCTTGTGGTCTGCCTGCAAAAGATGGAGAAACAGCTGAAGAGTAAGGTTCCAAGAGATGAAATCTTGGCCAGTATGACTCTGTTGCATGGAGCAGCGGCTTTCCTAGCAGATTCATCAGCAGACTCTGTGAGATTGGCAGCTAGGGTGGCAAGCCTATCCAATGCGGCTAGACGGGCCTTGTGGCTAGAAGGGTGTTTGGGAGACCTGCCTTCGAAAAATAGACTCTGCTCCATCCCAGGTGACGGACAGTTTCTCTTTAGTCAGGAACTAGAGGACATCTTAGAGAAGGCAGGGGATAAGAAAGGGTTTCCCTGTTTCCCGGGGGAGGCTAGGAAGCCTTTTCGGAGGAGAAAATTTAATAGGGGTCGTCCCACCGGGAGAAGGAAAGAGCTGGGACTTCAAAGACAGTTAGGGGCCTGGATATATGTTCAGAGGACCCTCTACATCATCAGAAAAGCCCCCCCCAATGACGTCAGGTCAGAGGTAGGGAGGAGACTCTCTTCCTCCCTGCCTGGGTGAACATCTGCCCCAGTCGCTGGATCCTAAGTGTCATCAAGGACGGTCTAATGATAGACTTCTTCCATCCACCCCGGCAGACATTTATGTCAACACCCCACAGGAAATCACCAGGAGATTTTGGGACTGGAGCAAGAGCGGGTTCTGTGCAAAGTCCTCTTAGCACATCCCAATCCATTGGGGCCATCAAAAGTTCCTAAGGGTGGCTCTGTATGTCCAGGGACAGGGACAGGTCAGGCACTATCAGTATGCAGCCCTCCCGTTCGGTCTGTCAGTGGCCCCAAAGGTGTTTACCAAGGTAATGTCGGAAGTGATGGCCTACCTTCGTTCTCGGGGCTTTATCATCCCGTACCTGGACGACTTCCTTATAGTCGGGAGGTCAGAAGATCACTGTATAGAACAAGTGAGGGAAGTGACGGTGGCCCTAAAGGAGCTAGGCTGGGTGATAAATACTCTCAAGTCAAAGCAAAGACTGGAAAAGATGCAATCCTTCCTGAGGTTGGCTCTGGACTCCAAGCGCCAGGTCTGTCTCCTACCAGAGAACAAGATAGTGCCAGTACCATTATTTTGACTATCAGCAAGGCAGCAGCCTATAATGATATTAAGGAAGGTGATGTCCTTGCTAGGATGGCGAACATCCTGTATACCGGCAGTAAGACGGGCACAGTTTCACCTAAAGGCCCCGTTACACTCAACGATGCACCAGCGATCCCCACAACGATACGACCTTGTCAGGATCGCTGGTGCATCGCTACATGATCACTGGTGAGCTGCCAAACAGGCAGCTTCACCAGCGATCAGCACCAGCGAGGACGCTGGTTTCTAAGGTACACATCGGGTTACTAAGTGATGCGCGTCACTTAGTAACCCGATGTGTACCTTAGAAACCTGCTCCCAGCGCCTGCTTAGAGCGCTGGGAGCCTCGCTGACCGTTGGCTCCCGCTGCCACACGCAGCGATGCGCGCTGGCCAGAGGGAGAGCAACGATCAAAAAACGGCCGTGCACGATCAGCGATACCCGGCAGGGGGGCCGGTCGCTGATCCCCGTCACACACACAGCGATCTCGCTGGTGAGATCACTGTGGCATCACAAAATCAGCGATCTCGCTAGCGAGATTGCTGTGTGTGACGGGGCCTTAAGGCAGCTACAGTGGGAGGTCCTGATGACACAGAGGTCTTTAAAAGGGCATTTAGAGGGAAAAGTACATTTTTCCTTAGCTGTAAGAGACTCCCTTGCCTGATGGACAATAAGAGAGCATTTGGCATCAGGGGTCCAGTGGTTGAGGCCGGTGGAGGATGTTAATACGACAGTCGCAAGCGGTACTAGATGGGGAGCACATCTGAGGTCCTACTCAGTGCAGAGAACCTGGTCTCCTCTAGAAAGAGATGAGGGTTCAAACTTAAAGGGGTTGTGGAAAGAGCCTTAGGACACTTTCTCCCCTTCCTCCGGGGTCGCCATGCCCTGGTCATGTCAGACAATCGCACAGTGGTAGCTTATATCAACCACCAGGGGTAATGAAGTCCCATACCCTTATGGGGGCAGCAAACATCTTGCTCCAGGTAGCAGAACAACACTTGCCCTCTCTTACGGCACGTCACATAAGGGGTATAGAAAATACGAAAGCGGACTTCCTGAGTCGCAAGAAACTAAGACAGGGAGAATGGTCTCTAAATCCTGAAGTTTTCCAGCAAATAGCGCAGGCATGGGGCATGCCGGAGATAGATCTGTTTGCCAGTTTACACAACAGGAAAGTGAGGAACTTTTGCTTGTTAAAGCTAAGGGAAAATCCATTTGCGGTAAATGCCCTTCAGACACCTTGGAAATTCAGTATGGCCTACGTGTTTTCCCCGATAGCGATGATTCCAGCGGTCATGAGAAAGATCAGAGAGGATCAGGCGAGAGTACCGTATTTTTCGGACTATAAGACGCACCCCAAATTTTCAGAAGGAAAATAGGGGAAAAAATAATGTGTCAAGTGGTGGTCCATCTTACAGTCTGAATTCATCTTACTAGCTAGTGGATTGGCACAGGTGGAGGAGTGATCACAGGGGTTGTTCAGTGGTCCAGGCTGGTGTGGTGGCCTCCAGTAAATCCTATCCCAGGCTGGTGCGGCGGTGGTGCTCTGGGGTTCCCAGTGGTTCCGCCGGTATTTTGCGACAGGTTCGGCCTTGGTGCAGTGGGGCTTCACCGGCATTTTGCGACAGGTGTGGCACAGTGGTGCAGATCCTCTGTGATGCTCTGAGTATGCATGTGGGGCTCCGCCGGCATTTTGTGAAAGCCCGGAGGCCCCACAGATCCATTGCTACGATGCGGTGGCCTCCCGAGAAAATGTCCGCAGGGGGCGGTGTATGCTCAGATTGAGATGTTGTCCTAAGAGCTCGTCTCACGAGATCTCAGGGCGAGATCTTGGTGCCGAGATCTTAATCTGAGCATTCGCCGCCTCGGTGGCCATTTTCCCGGAGGCCACCGCATCGCAGCAATGGATCTGCGGGAGCCTCTGGGCTTTCAGAAATTGCTGGCGGAGCCCCCCCGCACCACAGAACACGACCGCCGCCCCACAGCACTTCTACCGCACCAGTCTGGGAAGGGAGGCTACATCGCCCTGCAGCGTCGGACGTGGACCACCTCCACAGTATTTTGTAAGTATATTCTGACTAGAAGACACACACCCATTTTCCCCCAAGATATTTTGGGGGAAAAGTGTCTTACAGTCCTTCAAAATACAGTATTTCTCATTGCTCCATTTTGGCCGGGGAGACCGTGGTTCTCCCTTCTAAGGTGGATGTCTGTTACCGATCCATGTATTCTACCAGAGATCCCGGACCTGCTTACCCAGGGACCAGTATGCCACTCTCAAGTGAAGGGCTTCCATGTGGCAACATGGAATTTGAGAGGGCGTTACTGAGTCGGCAGGGATTCTCACCAGGGCTAGTCTCCACCTTGTAGAAAAGTAAGAAGCCGATTACATCAAAGAACTATGGTAGAACATGGAAGAAATTCCTGGGGTTTTTAGGGCAGCCCTTGGAGGATGCAGCTCTGGTAGGGGCCATTCTAGAATTTCTACAGTCGGGATTGCAACTGGGGTTAGCAACTAATACTCTCAAGGTACAGTTGTCGGCCTTGGGTGCCTTGTATAATTGCAACCTAGCATCCAATAGATGGGTGTCCCGGTTTATTAAATCCTGTAGTTGATCTAGACCAGTTATAGTTCTGAAAATTCCTCCATAGGACCTGAACCTAGTTTTAGAGGCGCTAACTAGGGGACCATTGAAGCCCTTACAGGAGTTATCTGTGAAATTCCTCACGCCCAAAACGGTGTTGCTAGTGGCCTTAACATCAGCCCGTAGCTTATCTCCCCAAAGTAAGTCTTAAATTCCATAGTAGCCAGGAGATCACCTTACCCTCGCTCTGCGATATCCCTAAAAATCCAGGGGAGGAAAAATTCCATACTTTAGACGTGAGGAGGTCCATCTTAGAGTACATGTCCATGACTAGTCAATGGAGGAAAGATCAGTCCCTTGTCATAGCCTTCCAGGGTAGCAGAAAGGGTTATGGGGTATCTAAAGGTACCCTTGCCAGATGGATCAGGGAGCCCATTAGCTTATCCTACTGTGCGAGTGGCGCTCAGGTTCCTGAAGGCATCAAGGCACACTCCACCAGAGCCATGGCCAATTCCTGGGCAGAAAAGGCGGAGGTATCGATTGATCAGATCTGTAAGGCCGCTACCTTGGCCTCACCATCTACTTTCTTTTAAGCACTACAGACTGAATCTGTCTTCCTCGGCAAACCTAACCTTTGGTAGAAGGGTGCTGCAAGTGGTAGTCCCTCCCTAAGTTGTTTTCATTTCTCCAAAAATCATTCAGGTGTGTTGTCATGGGTGAAGGGAAAACACAAAGGTTACTTACCGGTATCCGTTTTTTCCAGAACCCATGACAGCACCCATATATTCCCCCCCTTCTCACCTCTTGGGTGTGCACTATAGTTTGGGTGTCTTTTGTTGATATAATGTGGTGTTGGTTTTCCGTGTAAACTAACCGGAGGGCCTCTCATGCTCTATATCCCAACTGAAGCAAGGGAGAGGTACCACCCTTTTATTTCAGTAGGTTTCCTATCCGTGCTGGGCAGATCCCTCTCTAAGGTGTGCTCTCATGGGTTCCAGAAAAACTGGCTACTGGTAAGTAGCCTTGGTGTTTTCTGCCCACTCTTCCATAAAGGCCACCTATATGCAGTGTGTGGCTTATTGTGGTCGTATGGACAGATACTCCAGACTTTGCTTGGGAATGTTGCAGCTCCTTCAGGGTTACCTTTGGTCTCTTTGCTTCCTCTCTGATTAATGCCCCCCTTGCCCAGGATGAGAGTTTTGGTGAGCGCCCTCTCTTGGCAGATTTGTTGTGGTACCATGTTCTTTCCATTTGATGATAATAGATTTGATGGTGCCCCGGGATCATCAGAGATTGGGATATTTTTTTATAGCCTAACCCTGATTGGTACTTTCAACAACTTTGTCCCTGGCTTGTTTGGACATCTCCTTGGTCTTCATGGTATTTGGTTAGTGGTGCCTCTTGTTAATGGTGTTGCAGCCTCTGTGGCCTTTCAGAAAAGATAATGTGTATATAAGTGACGATCTGTCACTAAGTATGTGACTTATGAAGGGAATTGATTGCACAAAAATTTTGTAGGGGCTTCATGTCAAAAGGGGTGAATACATATGCCCCTTGCCAATTTGTAGTTATTTGATCCCATATATTTAATTTATGCCTATACAAGCCCTGGCAAAAATTATGGATCACCGGCCTTGGAGGATGTTCATTCAGTTGTTTAATTTTGTAGAAAAGAAGCAGATCACAGACATGGCACAAAACTAAAGTTAATTCAAATGGCGACTTTCTGGCTTTAAGAAGTACTAAAAGAAATCAAGAACAGAAAATGTGGTAGTCAGTAATGGTTACTTTTTTAAACCAAACATAGGGAAAAAATTATGGAATCACTCAATTCTGAGGAAAAAATTATGGAATCATGAAAAACAAACCAACAAAAAAACACTCCAATACATCACTAGTATATTGTTGCACCACCTCTGGCTTTTATAACAGCTTGCAGTCTCTGAGGCATGGACTTAATGAGTGTCAAACAGTACTCTTCATCAATCTGACTCCAACTTTCTCTGATTGCTGTTGCCAGATCAGCTTTGCAGGTTGGAGCCTTGTCATGGACCATTTTCTTCAACTTCCACCAAAGATTTTCAATTGGATTGAGATCCGGACTATTTGCAGGCCATGACATTGACCTTATGTGTCTTTTTTTTAGGAATATTTTCACAGTTTTTGCTCTATGGCAGGATGCATTATCATCTTGAAAAATGATTTCATTATCCCCAAACATCCTTTCAATTAATGGGATAAGAAAAGTGTCCAAAATATCAACATAAACTTGTGTATTTATTGAAGATGCAATGACAGCCATCTCCCCAGTGCCTTTACCTGACATGCAGCCCCATATCATCAATGACTGTGGAAATTTGTATGATCTCTTCAGGCAGTTATCTTTATAAATCTCATTGGAGCGGCACCAAACAAAAGTTCCAGCATCATCACCTTGCCCAATGCATATCCACGATTCATCTATGAATATGACTTTCATCCAGTCATCCACAGTCCACGATTGCTTTTCCTTAGCCCATTGTAACATTGTTTTTTTCTGTTTAGGTGTTAATGATGGCTTTCGTTTAGCTTTTCTGTCTGTAAATCTCATTTCCTTTATGCGGTTTCTTACAGTTCAGTCACAGACATTGACTCCAGTTTTCTCCCTTTCATTCTTCATTTGTTTTGTTGTGCATTTCCTGTTTTGGAGACATCTATAATATAATGGGCTAAGCGTCACTCTGTCTGAAGCCTCTATAGACTGCGCAAGCACGACGCGCCTGCGCAGTCTGGACCCAGAGTGACGCATCCCCCACAGAGTGACACAGACCCCCAGGAGATCGCGGCAATGTGTAAGCACTGAACGCATACCGCGATCTCAGCAACACCTTACCGAACCCGGTGTTGCTGTTGCCGGCGGGGTCTTGCGTCTTCAGGTGTCTGGAGTGGGCGTGTTGTAGCGCTGGAATCAGCGCCTGCACAGTCCGCGCTTACCGCCGCCATCTTGTTGAACACACACTGCAGTGTGTCTTCAAGAACATGGCGGCGGAAAGCCAGGACTGCGCAGGCACCGAGTCCGGCACCACAACACGCCCAGACAGGACAGTGCTGGACATAGGGAAGAAAGGTGAGTATAAATGTTTTGTTTTTTTTAATGTGTGCAGTTTAATAGGGGTGAGGGGGACCATTCATATCAGTTTTGAGGGGTGAGGGGACCATGTATACCACAAAAAGGGGTGAGGGGACCATGCATACCATGAAAGGGGGGTGAGGGGACCATGCATATCAGGATTGGGGGGTGAGGGCACCATGCATACAAGGATAGGGGGGGTGAGGGGACCATGCATACTAGGATTGGGGGTGAGGGGACCATGCATACCACAAAAGGGGGTGAGGGGACCATGCATACCAGGATAGGGGGGTGAGGGGACCATGCATACCACAAAAGGGGGTGAGGGGACCATGCATACCAGGATAGGGGGATGAGGGGACCATGCATACCAGGATAGGGGGGTGAGAGGACCATGCATACCAGGATAGGGGGGTGAGAGGACCATGCATACCAGGATTGGAAGGTGACAGGACCATGCATACCAGGATTGGGGGGTGAGGGGACCATGCATACCAGGATTGGGTGGTGAGGGGACCATGCATACCAGGATAGGGGGTTGAGGGGGCCATGCATACCAGGATAGGGGGTTGAGGGGGCCATGCATACCAGGATTGGGGGGTGAGAGGACCATGCATACCAGGATTGGGGGGTGAGAGGACCATGCATACCAGGATTGGGGGGTGAGAGGACCATGCATACCAGGATAAGTGGGTGAAGGGACCATGCATACCAGAATTGGGGAGTGAGGGCACCATGCATACCAGGATAGGGGGGTGAGGGGACCATGCATACCAGGATAGGGGGGTGAGAGGACCATGCATACCAGGATTGGGGGGTGAGAGGACCATGCATACCAGGATTGAGGGGTTGAGAGGACCATGCATACCAGGATTGGGGGGTGAGGGCACTATGCATATCGCGATAGGGGTGAGGGGGTGCCATGCATACCAGGATTGGGGGGTGAGGGAGCCATGAATACCAGTATATGGATTAGGGGGTACCATGCATACCAGGATTTGGGGGGTAAGGGTACAATACATACCAGTATAGGGATGAGGGGTGCAGCACATACCAGGATGGGAGCCCATATAGCAATAAAAATGCCCGCCACCCGGGCGTAGAACGGGTTCATAGCTAGTATTGCTTTAAGTTTCTGGTCTTGACGCTTTGATGTCTTCCTTGGTCTACCAGTATGTTTGCCTTTAACAACCTTCCCATGTTGTTTGTATTTGGTCTAGATTTTAGGCACAGCTGACTGTGAACAACCAACATCTTTTGCAACACTGCGTGATGATTTACCCTCTTTTAAGAGTTTGATAAGCTTCTTCTTTGTTTCAATTGACATCTCTCGTGTTGGAGCCATGATTCATGTTAGTCCACTTGGTGCAACAACTCTCCAAGGTGTGCTCATTCCTTTTTAGATGCAGACTAACAAGCAGATCTAATTTGATGCAGGTGTTAGTTTTGGGAATGAAAATTTACAGGGTGATTCCATAATTTTTTCCTCAGAATTGAGTGTTTCCATAATTTTTTCCCTATGTTTGGTTTGAAAAAGTAACCATTACTGACTACCACACTTTTTGTTCTTGTTTTCTTTTAGTGTTTCTTAAAGCCAGAAATTTGCCATTTTGAATTGACTTTAGTTTTGTGCCATGTCTGTGATCTGCTTCTTTTCTACAAAATTAAACAACTGAATGAACATCCTCCAAGGCCGGTGATTACGTAATTTTTGCCAGGGGTTGTATTTTTCTCACTTCACCAACTTAGACTATTTAGTGCTGATGCATCACACAAATCTGATTACAAAAATATTAACGGTTTGCCACTGTAGATGCCTCCACTCTCATATTGAATTTCAAAATATAGGTGCCCAACTCTGTCATTAAAAGAAATGTCAACCCATCTATCTTATATGTTGGCTTATTGGGTGCCAGTCTGTTTCTAAACCCAGCTCCCATTATTCCTTGCCTTCTGTCTGAAATCTCGCCAGGTGGCACCTGGAATCGTGATCATTAGGCTTTGATGCTTTTTTTGGAGGCTGTTCCTGTAACACAGCAGTTAGTGTAGTAATAGGGTCACTGACCCCCCTCATTCCCTCCAAATGGTTAGGATTTCTCTTAAATCAAAGAAACATTAAATGTGTTTTACAGTGAAGATGTTTCGTGTTTCTCCTTCGCTCCCTGAATGAATTGGGAATTGTAGAAGAGTTCTGCCCTGTGACCCAACACTGCTACTGACCAGCCCAGAATGCCTTCGGTGAATGGCACCTGCTAGATGAAAGCTGTGCGGTCTAGATGGATGTGGTTGATTTGTAAGTACAGGCAGTAGTCAGACATGATAAGGGTACAAGTACAGCACCTTTTCCCACGTGCGGCTGTAAATTTAACATTCCAACCCCGGTGGGATGTTGCAGAATTGCATTATCCGTGACAGAGCAGATCTTGCGTACCCTTGTTTGGGAGGGGCCTTGTGTACAGAGGATGCGGCGAGGGTCTCCCTTCTTCCTGTTCCCACAGAGGTGTTGTTCTCTGTCATTGAATCGCTAAGCTGTCTGCAGACAGTCTGTATGACACCATGATGCCTCCAGGCAGATGCAGTAATGCTGGGGACAAGCCCTTTATCCACTGTAATAATCGCCCCCAGAACACACGCTGACCGCTGCTCCACCTATTTACCCTACAGTATCATGAAGCAGAGTCCGCTTATATTGTTGACTAGTTCACACTAAGGACTCTTCAGATTTCACTGATCCCCTACAGCTCTTGTTTAGATTCATGATCGGTCCCTGCAAGTCACTACTTTGTGGTCTCATCTCGACACTTTGGAATTACCCAAACAGAGCCAATAATTAGTGCCTTCAAGAGATTAATGAAGGAGACTATTAATGTTTATTAAACAATCTGAGCCCTTTTAATAAAAATAATTTTAGCCATTGAGAAACATCTTTTAAAGAGGTAGTTCAGAACTCATGGATTTTTTTCTCCTCTGCTGCTAAGTGGAAATGAAGATCCAAAGCCAGGAGCTGTATTAATGTTTTTTTTAATTATGCGGTTATATCCTGGGGAGGAAGTGTGTATACTTCAAAACGCGTCAATTAAAAAACACATTACAGCTACTGGCTTTGGATCTGCATTTCCAATTATCAGCAGCTCAGATTTCTACATGCGTGGTTATGGTCGGATGACCTGTGGACTTGCAGTAGCTAGATATTCATGCTCCTTCATTGTTGATTGATTCACATCCTTACCAGGTTAGTATCACCTAATATACACAACGTATTATATTTATACACGCAGCGTAATTCCAGTCCATCACACTTCTGTGAAAGTAGCCTGTCCAGTTATGAAGGAACACCAATTGTGAATCAATTTCTCCTGCTGTTGTGCAATAGGGACATACAACAGGTAGAAATGATAGGCAGTTAGCCACACAACCCCTATATACTGATGATTCTGCAGGGGGTGACCACAGACCATTTCTCTGTTCTCTTCCTTCTTGACTGTTTTTTTGGTCACTTTTGCATTTTGTCATTGCTCTCACAACTAGAGGTACTGTACAGTAGCATTAGGCGATATCTACAAACCACAGAAGTTGCTCAGGTAGTGCAGCTCATTTAAGATGGCACATCAATGCGAACTGGGGCAAGAAGAGTAGCTGTGTCTGTCAGCACACTGTCCAGAGCATGGAGCAGCTACCAGTAGACAGACCAGTACACCAGGAGACGTGGAGGGGACCATAGGAGGGCAACAACTCAGCAGCAGGCTCACTACTTCCTACTTTGCGCAAGGAGGAGCAGTACCAAAGACTTGCAAAATGATTTCCAGCAGGCCACTGACATCCATGTGTCTGCTCAACCTGTCAGAAACTGACTCCATGAGGGTGGTATGAGGGCGTCCACAAGTGGGTATTGTGCTTACAGCCCAACACCCTTGCACAGCGATTGGCATTTGACAGAGAATACCAAGATTGGCAGATTCGGCATTAGCGGCCTGCACTCTTCACGAATGAGAGCATGTTCACGCCAAACACATGTGACAGAGTCTGGAGACGTCGTGGAGAATGTTTTGCTGCCTGCAACATTCTCCATTATGACTGGTTTGGCAATGGGCCAGTAATGGTGTGGGGAGGCATTTATTTGGAGGGCTGCACAGCCTTCCATGTGCTAGCCAGAGGTAACCTGACTGCCATTACCTATTGGGATGAGATCCTCAGACCTATTGTGAGACCATATACAGTCATATGTTAAAGTTTGGGCACCCCTATTAATGTTAACCTTTTTTCTTTATAACAATTTTGGTTTTTGCAACAGCTATTTCAGTTTCATATATCTAATAACTGATGGACTCAGTTATATTTCTGGTTTCAATTGAGGTTTATTGTACTAACTTAAAAGGTGCAATCTGCATTTAAACAAAATTTGACCGGTGCAAAAGTATAGGCACCTCAACATTAAAGTGACATTAATATTTCGTAGATCCTCCTTTTGCAAAAATAACAGCCTCTAGTCGCTTCCTGTAGCTTTTAATGAGTTCCTGGATCCTGGATGAAAGTATTTGTTACCATTCCTGTTTACAAAACAATTCCAGTTCAGTTAAGTTTGATGGTCGCCGAGCATGGACAGCCCACTTCAAATCATCCCACAGATGTTCAATGATATTCAGGTCTGGGCACTGGGATGGCCATTCCAGAACATTGTAATTGTTCCTCTGCATGAATGCCTGAGTAGATTTGGAGCGGTGTTTTGGATAATTGTCTTGCTGCAATATCCATCCCCCTGAGTAACTTCAACTTCGTCACTGATTCTTGCACATTATTGTCAAGAATCTGCTGATAGTGAGTTGAATCCATGCGACCCTCAACTTTAACAAGATTCCCAGTGCCGGCATTGGCCACACAGCCCCAAAGCATGATGGAACCTCCACCAAATTTTACTGTAGGTAGCAAGTGTTTTTCTTGGAATGCTGTGTTTTTTAGCATCCATGCATAACACCTTTTTGTATGACCAAACAACTCAATCTTTGTTTCATCAGTCCACAGGACCTTCTTCCAAAATGTAACTGGCTTGTCCAAATGTGCTTTTGCATACCTCAGTTGACTCTGTTTCTGGCGTGCTTGCAGAAACGGCTTCTTTCGCATCACTCTCCCATACAGCTTCTCCTTGTGCAAAGTGCACTGTATTGTTGACCGATGCACAGTGACACCATCTGCAGCAAGATGATGCTGCAGGTCTTTGGAGGTGGTCTGTGGATTGTCCTTGACTGTTCTCACCATTCTTCTTCCCTGCCTTTCTGATATTTTTCTTGGCCTGCCACTTCTGGGCTTAACAAGAACTGTACCTGTGTTCTTCCATTTCCTTACTATGTTCCTCACAGTGGAAACTGACAGGTTAAATCTCTGAGACAACTTTTTGTATCCTTCCCCTGAAAAGCTATGTTGAATAATCTTTGTTTTCAGATCATTTGAGAGTTGTTTTGAGGAGCCCATGATGCTATGAAGTTCAAAGCTCAATGAGGTTACAAAACCAATTTAGTGCTTCAGGAAGTCAGTAAAAAGTAGTTAGGAGTGTTAAAATCCAGAAAATGATAAGGGTGCCCATACTTTTGCACCGGTCAAATTTTGTTTAAATGCAGATTGCACATTTTCTGTTAGTACAATAAACCTCATTTGAATCTAGAAATATAACTGAGTCCATCAGTTATTAGATATATGAAACTGAAATAGCTGTTGCAAAAACCAAAATTGTTATAAAGAAAAAAGGTTAACATTAATAGGGGTGCCCAAACTTTAACATATGACTGTACAGGTTCAGTAGGCCCTGGGTTCCTTCTAATGCATGGCAATACTAGGCCTCATGGCTGAAGTGTTTCAGCAGTTCCTGTATGATGAATGCATTGATGCTATGGACTAGCCTGCCCGTTCCCCAGACTTGAATCCAATCAAGCGCATCTGAGACATCATGTCTTGTTCCATTCACTAACACTATGTTGTACCACAGTCCAGGAGTTGACAGATGCTATAATCCAGATCTGGGAGGAGAACCCTAAGGCCGGAATCACACTTGCGAGAAACTCGCTCGAGTCTCGCACCTCAATATCCGGCACTGCCGCCAGCACTCAGGACCGGAGTGTGCGGCTGCATAGAAATACATGCTGCCGCACACTCCGGTCCCGAGTGCTGGTGGCAGTGTCGGATATTGAGGTATGAGACTCGTGCGAGTTTCTCGCAAGTGTAATCCCAGTCTAAGGAGCACATCCGCCCACTCCACAGGAATGTGTACAGGCATTGAAAGGAGGTCATACAGACACGTAAAGGCCACACACACTACTGAGCATCATTTCCTTGTCTTGAGGCATTTCCGATGAAGTTGGATCAGCCTGTAATTTGATTTTTCACTTTGACTTTGAGAATCATTCCAAATCCAGACCTCCATGGGATATTAATTTTGATTTACATTGATTATTTTTATCAGTTTTATTGTTCTAAACGTATTCCACTATGTAATGATGTCTAAGATGTGCTATTTTAGTGTTGCCTTTATTTTTTTTAGCAATGTGTGTTAAATAAATATGTAATATCATTCAAAGAGGTGCTTTCCGCACGTCTTGTATGTCCTGTTTTAGTAATTGTTTTTACTCCCCATAATTCTAGAACATCTTTACTCATAATTCTGCACTGTGGTGTTCTTTTATTTTTCCTCCTGTAAATGTAAATATAACTTTACAGCTATTTAGATTCATTCTCTTTAATAAAAGGAAATAAAGAGGGGGGAGGCCAGCACTACCTATGGTCAGAACGCAATACATAAAGTGCATATACACATATTGATTTCTAAGGCTAGTTTCAGACTAGCGTTTGGAGGCGCAGGGCCGCCACTAAGCAACGCCCCCGGCCGCACCTCCTCCGGTCAGCTCCTCCTCTGATCGTATTATGCTGCATGCGATCAGCGTACCCTATATTTAGCGTTGGGTACGCTGGCCGTGCGCTGGGCTGATTTTGCTGGCGCTGCGCCGAGCGCACAAAAATGCAACACAGTACGGTTTTGTGCGCTCGCGCAGCGCCAAGAGTTCGCAAGCGCTGGCAAAATCAGCCCAGCGCACGGCCAGCGTACCCAACGCTAAATATAGGGTATGCTGATCTCATGCAGCGTCATGCGATCAGAGGAGGAGCTGACCGGAGGAGGAGCGACCAGGGGCGGAGCTTAGTGGCGGCCCTGCGCTGCGCCTCCGAACGCTAGTCTGAAACTAGCCTTACTGTACTTTAAAATGAGACATTTAGCAAACAATTGATCAATTCTTTGAGCCGCCACGCCAAGACATTCTCATATGGGGCAGTCCTACTCTACGTTTTTTATATACGCTGTGCCATTATGGCCTCCTAAATGTATTAAAAGCAAGACTATATTAAATGCAATCATACCTGAAGCATTTCTAAAACACTCCCATGACGCCAGAAGGGCAAGCGCAGATAAAGGCCGACCAGGTCCGGACATGGACATTTCAGATCTGGCCACCACACTGCCATACCAACAACCATAGATGAAGGGTGAAGCAGGTCCAGACACAGGTGCATAATGAAATAGAGCCTGGGGGAGGGAAGGGCTGCTGTATGTGTGAACAGTAGCCTAGATCAATCTTAATAAAGACAGATAGAGAATGGCATGCATAACCAAGCGCGCACAGCAAAAGTGGTAGCCAGCCACAAACCAATATCAAATAAAGAGGGGGGAAGCCAGCGCTGCCTATAGTCAGAACGCAATACATAAAGTGCATATGCACATATTGATTTCTAACTGTACTTTAAAATGAGATATTTAGCAAACAGTTGATCAATTCTTTTCTTCAGGTACATTTTGCATTTAATATAGTCTTGCTTTTAGGAGGCCATAATGACACAGCGAATATAAAAAACAGAGTAGGACTGCCCCATATGAGAGTGACGTGGTGGGGTGGCTCAAAGAATTGATCAATTGTTTGCTAATTGTCTCATTTTAAAGTACAGTTAGAAATCAATATATGTATATGCACTTTATGTATTGCGTTCTGACCGTAGGCAGCGCTGGCTTCTCCCCTCTTTTCTTTAATAAAAGGGGTGTGGCCCTATCAAGTCAGCATTGATTGGTGTCAGGAATATGCCTCCAATTGGCAGCGCCTACTTGTCAAATTATTAATAAATTTATAGAAGAAATAACAGAGTAATGGCAAGTATTTACTAGCAAAGACATTGTCAGGTAGGCAAATTAGTGGAAAAAACCCTTAGGCTGTGTGCACACGCTGTGGAATCTGCTGCGGATTGATCCGCGCGGATTTTCAAAATCCGCAGATAAATCCGCAGGTCAAAAGACCTGCAGAATATCCTGCGGTTTTTCCCTGCGGTTTTACCATCTCCACAATGGAGGAGTTGGAAACCGCTGCGGAATCCGCAGAAAGAATTGACATGTCAATTCTTTCTGCGGTTTAGAAACCGCGGAAAATTCTGCAGCATCTGCACTGCGGTTTCCATTTCCCATAGGGAATAATGGTACTGTACACCGCAGCTTTTCTGCTGCGGATCCGCAGGGCCAAATCCGCTGCGGAACTGCAGCAGAATCCGCAGCGTGTGCACACAGCCTTAGACCACTTCTACACTGCAACATGTGTCACGCAACATCACATCTAATGATTTCCTATGATGTCACACTGTGACCTCCTGCAACTGCAAAACTCTCAAGTCACATGCGACTCACTTGCCATAGACTTTAATGCAAGTCACATGCGACTCTGGCGCGTGTGCAACTTGTCTGCAATTTGGTAATTTTTTTTACAGCTAAAGCACAGCTCCAAAATAGTCATTCAATAGCAAGGTGTAGACAAGCTGCACATATGTTTTTGGCTGTGTGATTGTTTTTTGCTCTTCTCATTAACACCAGAAAGCTGCGGCCTAGAGTTGTGTTAAAAAACAGATTGTGTGTATTTCTGCATGTGCCACTCATACTTGATACTGATTAAATTGAAATGTTTTGAAAATTTTGTTTCATTTTTTTCATCAATTGCAAATAATTAACATTATTTATAGATACAATGATTTTCATAATTGCATGACTTTCGCTTTTTGGTGTTATAATTTAAATGTCATACAGTACTCTGAAAAGGTTTTACACAAGTGTGGAAAATTGCTGAGAAAGAAGCTTCTTACATAGAAGTGTTAATAGTTTATTTTTTATCAATTAACAATGTGAAAAGTGAATGAACAAAATATAAATGTAAATCTCATCAATATTTGGGGTGAACACCCATTGCTGTCACAACAGCAAAATTTTTTCTAGGTTCACTTGCACATAGTTTTTTGAAGAAACTCTGTAAAGATCAGGGCTCTGAAGCAGTCATATCATCACATCCAGAACTGCTTGATCTTTTTCCATATCACAGGTCAAACACCACGGCAAAGTTAAACAGAGCAACAAGACACAAGGTAGTTACACTGATAAATATTTCCATGCAGACCGGGGTTACAGATGCGCTGTTCAAGCAATAAGAAATGGGAACGATGAGGACTGTAAATGCAGGTTGTAGTTAGTCAAGGAAACATGCAGCAGATGAAAGACAAATGAGGCTTACTTCCCTTCAAACTTAGAAGATGTCCAGCAGTGCCATCAGCTCAGAACTGGCTGCAATCAGTGGGACCCAGCTACATCTACTGTTCGAAGAAGTCTGCTCATAAGTGGTCTTCATAAAAGAATTCTGGCCAAATCACTATACCTTCAACATGGAAAGAAGGCCAAGCTGCTTAATATTCACAAAAAATAGGAACTGGGGTACAGGAAAATGGCAGCAGGTGCTCTGGACTGATAAGTTAAAATGTGAAATATTTGGCTAAAACAGAAGGCAGTTTGTTCGCTGACAGTCTGGAGAGCAGCACAAAAATGAGTCATTATGGGCAGGCTTAATGGTGTTCTAAATGCTGAGAAAAACAGTAATATGTAATACCATCGAGGAGACATCGGATTGACTCCAAATTTATTCTGCAGCAAGACATTAACCCCCAAACATACAGCTACTGTCAGTAAGAACTATCTTCAAGGTAAATAAGAACAAAGAGTCCTGGAAGTAATGATCCGGCCCCACAGATCCCTGATCTCACATCATCCAGTCTGTCTGGGATCACATGAAGAGACAGAAGGATTTTTACAAGCCTCGTACACAGAAGATCTGTGGTCAGTTCTCCAAGATGTTTGGAACAACCTCCTGCCGAGTTCCTTCAAAAACTGTTTACAAGTACCTAGAAGAATTGGTGAAGGCAAAGGGCGGTCACCAAATATTGATGGGATTTAGATAATAATATGTATCTCTATCTGTAACCTAAACTTTTTGCCATGTTGATATGTCATATTATTCACCGCTTGCAAAACCTGTTTATAGGGACCTCAAGGAGTGCAGGGCAAAGAAGGACTAGTTGGACCTCAGGTACGTAACTCATATAAAATTGTTTTGTAAATGACAAATAAACATAGGGCACAATATCACTGAATATGAGACACTCACAGTAAGATGTTTATATGTTCAGGGCAAGATAGGAGAGAGAGGAGTTGTCGGGCCACGTGGTTTTCCAGTAAGTGACCAGACAGCAATGTCAGTTGTGATCTTTTTCTCAATCAGTGTTATTCATACATACTATTATTACAGGGAATTCCAGGGCCCTCCGGCTCACCGGGGGAAAAGGGAATCCCAGGGAACGCGGTAAGGATCATGCTTTCTTATATTTGGTATTTTTTGGCTTGCATGTGCCGCTTTTGATGACAAACATCAGAGTTATACTCCGTAACATGGTATTGGCCTAGTACAACACATTAGGCCCATGCAGATCTTTTAAATGTCTTTTATATTCTTTAGAAGACTTTTAGATATCCTCTTAGGCTTTGTTTCACCATGTACTGTGTCTCAAAAGTTGCATATAACCGTTATATACAGTATGTGTGTATTTTGTCCTGATCCATCTCCATCCGGAAGCCATTTTATTTTCTTTATATTGTTAATGCTTCAGCTCACTAGTCGTTTCCTGACGGGGTTATAGTTAGTATGCGGAGGTCACATCATGACACATTACAAAAGCACCTAACTAATTGGGTTCATTGAAGTACATATTTAAAGCCAATTCCTTTATTGTTGTCATTTTCAGTTTCTTCTTCCTTTGCCAAAATTCCTACATCACTTGCCAAATGTAATTGTGAATCTCCACTGTCTTTTGCAGGGCCCACCAGGACCACAAGGACCTATAGGGTCAATTGGAGAAATTGGACATAAGGTATACTGAAAGATAAATGTAATGTATTGTCCTTAAAGGGCTTGTTCACTACATAAGTGTAGTACCCCCTAGAACAAAAAACAAAAAAACCTTGTTACCTACCACACCAGCGTTGTTGGTGCCAGGTCTCCGGATGCTTGCGTGACATTGTTATATCTTGAGTGCTGCAGCCAATCCGTGGTCAATAATGGGCTGCTTTGCTTACGCTTTCATCAGATGAAATTCTGACCTCCAGAGAGGTCAGGGGGTTGGGGTGTGAGTGCTGCAGCTCATTAGTGGCCACTGATTGACTGCAGCGCTCATGTGACATGACATAAAGTCATGCTAAGCTGCTGGAGATCTGGTGCTGACAGCTCTGGAATGGAGCCAATGTGAGTAATGAGAATATAAGGGTTTTCTTTATTTTACTCGGGATTGTGCAAGTAGTTGATAACCCCTTTTAAAGGTGTATTCCCATCTTGTACATTTATAACATATCGACATGGTAGGGCATAAAAGTATAGTACACGAGGATCCTACTAGCAGACTTGCATATATCTCGAGAACTGGGTCCTTATGCACCCCACTTTCATTGGAGAGGTGTTGGAGTTTCTGTCCATGTGATATGACCTATCCATGGGATATGAATGAAAGCAGAAGAT
The DNA here is from genome assembly GCF_039654945.1 of Dendrobates tinctorius. Taxonomy (NCBI): domain Eukaryota; kingdom Metazoa; phylum Chordata; class Amphibia; order Anura; family Dendrobatidae; genus Dendrobates; species Dendrobates tinctorius. The sequence continues at coordinate 26,304,342 of NW_027361788.1, read as the reverse complement.
GAGAATACCCCTTTAAATTTGTGTGATTTATGCTACTTATTAGACTATTGACTGTGGTTCACTTAAACATTTTTGTGTTTGGAGGTTCTCTGAATATTTGCGGATGCCATCGTTAATAGTGCACTTTACTTTTCACTTTTGATAAATGTTTCCCAGTCACAATCTCTGGTGCCACTGTTCACTTTATCATAGGTAGGTGACTGACCACTTTAGATGAAGTGTAAGATGTCCCAAATCCATCCTGCCTACATAGCCTTCTACACATGGTCGGCTTGGTATTCAGGAGCGTTGTTTCTACATTCTTGAGTTTATCCAAAATAATCTGAACTTACAAAACAAATGTCAAAACCATTATAAACTCATTACACTGTGGAGATTCAGCCCAAAAAGGCAATTTGGGGTCAGGAATTAGATTCTGGCTTAGAGTATTGGCTTTGGTACAAATTGCATGAACTTACGCTGTAGCAGAAGCATAGACCTTAGATGAGAACCCATGAATGAGCTGGGTAGTAATGGCCCCACGTTAGGTGAAGGTCCGGTACAGCCCAGATCTGTTCTCTTTGGGAAAGTGATGATTTCTTTGGGGCAGCACGGACCTGATAGAGGATTGTTGTAAAGCTGACTGTACGTTTCCCTACAGTGTAACACCACAAAAATACTGTGGTTTCCTGTGAGGTTTTTTTTACATTGTGACCAATGGATGACATATGCAACTCATCATGATGAAATACTTGAATACAGTGTGCACAGAGTCTTAGTAATGCAAGATAAAGTCATTGTAACTCCCCCGTTACATGACTTACATTCTCAGGCCTCTCCTTTTCTAGTTTAACTTAAAATATTACACAATATGTGTAAGGCTTTATGGCAGAGTCTGTTGAAATATACAATTAATATTAGCATGGTTTTTTTGTGTCTTTCATTTTAGGGACCTCCAGGGGCAAAGGGAGAGCCCGGGCCTCCAGGTGAACTAGGAATGAAGGTAGGTGACCTCCTATGTGGATAATCATTGCAAAATGCGTGACGTTTGTTACATCTATGGCTTGGATGTATCCTCCCATACAGTGGCATATGTCACCCAAATGCTCCCCTTGTGGGGGGGGGAAAAAAGGGAAGTGCCCCAATATTTGTTTCCTGTTTTTCATTCAATGCCTTTGTATGGAGAATAGTGACATCTGCCATGATGTACCATTCCATCCATACTGCAAGATAATAGTATGCTGATGAGTACAGAGGAAACTCAGGCTTCAGTCTGGTAAATTGAGTCCCATGGATTGGTTCAGCGTGAGATACATATATAAATATGTATCACTGTAGCATGAACTTTCTAGGTTCTCCACAAATTTCACCCAAAAGCCAAAGGCTTTCGGGTGAAATTTATGGAAAATTTTAAAAGTTCACACTACATTGCTATTTTGTCATGAACGTCAGGCATTTAAGTATAATGCAATGGTGATTTCCTCACCTCAAACAATTTATTGAAACAAAAGTCAACAACAGTGGTGGGTATACCCCTCAAAAAATGTCAATGTCTCAATAATTTGTAATGTGGCCTTGAGCATCAATTACAGCTTGACCACGACGTCTCGTGCTGTTCACAAGTGGAGTTATTGTCTCCTGAGGTCTCTCAGGTCAGTAACATTCTGGGGTACTGAGTTGCGAGCCTCTACTCAGCTGATCCCAATGGTTTTCTATGGGATTCAGGTCTGGAGAAAGTGCAGTTAATGTAATGAAAATGGTTTGCAGACCCATAGTACATCAAAAAATAATAACGTGGGGGTAACCACTATAGAGATTAATTCAGACCAATACCGCCACTTAAGGTATATCATGTATAAATTCGAATGATATCATAATTAATCAAACAATAATCTTTATAGTAAAAAAAAAAAAAATCACACAGCAGAAGAACTTAACAGTACAAACAAGCCCCTTAAAAACAGGTGGAACAGCATGTTTCAAACATAGTGCAACTTTCATGTACACATTATAAATTACAATTGGTTACAAACAATACATCGAGTATACAGGTACATAGCCATGTTAAAAATTACAAGGCAATGGGATCATTGTAGAGAACGAAAACCTATTGATGCTACTGGGTGTTGGTAAATTGCACTGGCAGTAACCCCTGTGGAGCAGCAGAATATTTACCCAGACATAGCTCAATAATACAGGCCATGTGCCATTGTCGTTAGTAGAACCACGCTGCCCAGCACCTCTATGCGTGTTTTGTCGAGAGACTGTTGATCTATTGTTAGCTGTAGTCTTGGTCTCAAGATGTCAAAATGTGACCAGCATGATGTGGGGGACTGCTTAATACCAATTCTAATTGTACCTTGAAATGTATTAGGTGTTTCATGGATCAAACACCTATTGTGAATTTTGCCATTAAGTTCCTTGTTAGAGAACAGCAAGTTGTGCAAGAAGTACTGAAACATTGAATAGTTGGACATGTTGTGAGGTAGCGCTGTAGTTCAGGGTTGGGGAACACTCGCTTGGTAGCGAATAATCACGTCCGGCACAGGTTTCCATAAAGCATAACACAGTCCATGCGGTTTATTCCTCCTTCATAAACCCATAGAAGCAACATAAACAGCATTACAGCATAGCGTCCATTATAGTGCTTTACTCTGGTTAAGCCTGTGGTCACACAGGTTACTCAATGTCCATACTCAGGCTCTTCAGCCTCATCATTATCTCACCCACTTCAGGGTTTCCCCACGCTGCAGACATCCACTCTCTTCTCTGGGACACTCAGACGCTGGCAGCCATGACACACAGCCACTCCACAGGCTGTTAGCCAGGAGATGCTTCTCCTAGCGGGACCTTCCACACTGGACCAACCAGGTCCCAGCATTCACCCTATGTGACCTACCCTGGCCGCCTTATATGGTCTGTAGCCACGCCCATCGGGTCACATGGCTATGACCTCATCACAGGTCCTTCAAGCACTCACACATCTTTACTACAGGCGTTTCCAGACACATCCCTTGGGTGGGTTTGTAGGTAACCAGGCCCTCCCAACTCTCTAGTTACCTGGAGACTTCTCCCTAATACGTAGAAATGACACCTCAGCAGTATTACTGCTGGTCAATACATGCATCAGTCTCCATCTCAAGGCCACCCACCTTGAGATACATAACGGTCCTTCATGGTTCTGCCATTCATCCTTTCTCCTAGGACATCCGCACAGCGCCCCCTAGTGGACACAGCGGTCATTACACCACATACCTCCCCCTATGTTCAAACCTGTGGGGTTGAACACACAGCATAACGGTTCTCGAGACCGGGCACTCACTACACCTTGCCCCCTGGGTCGAGAGAACCGTCTCCATTTGTCATACGGCCTCCCCCGCTCCCAGTGGTCATAATACTGGTCATTGTCTTTGATCCTCCAGTCCCGATTTGTCTGCGTCATCAGACACTGTTTAGTCACCACACTCTTATAGTGCGCTTCGTCACCTGACCTTTCTCTCACTGACCGGCTCTCCCGGTTGGTACGGTCATCAGTTCTAATCGGACCTACTGTCTGGCCAAAGTCTGACCCATTCAGCGTCTCACAGGAACTATGGTCTTTCAACGTCATCCTGCCAGTCGAACTACCCCGTGCTGACACTCTTCTATCATCTGCCATGTCACTTCTTGGAGGAACCGATCGGGTCCTTACATCTTGGGTTGGAGGCGGCTGCCACCTGGTATCCCGTATTTCTTTATTGATTCGTCGATGGTCCAGCCTCAACTGCTCAATTTCTTGCAGGTACTCCACGAGCATCCGAAAGTTTCTCAAGCTCTCCACGGAGTCAACCACCATGATGGGAACTCTATCCATTTCACTGGATACCAGGTCTTCATCATCAGGAGGGATCCTCGCCCTCGCCCTCACCACACCGGAGATATTCACAAGGTCTTGCATTACCTTCCCGGACCTTCCAATGATTCTTCCAATCAGAGCTTTGGGTATCGGGACCACACCTTTCCGCAAACTCAGCCGATCCATAGCCTCCTTCGCCAACTCTAGGCGACGAGCAGCCTTCATATTACTCCGCCTGACCAGCTGTTTGGCGTGGAGACATTGTAAATGCATTTCCCTCAGGACAGCTACTCGGTTTGATGTATCTTCTCTGGCTGATATTACCACCAACTGCAGAGTCTCAGGTGCCCAGTGCACCTCACACGCTTTGACTGCCTCTTTGAAAGCCTCATGTACACCTTCCTCCACACAGGCTTCTTGCATGTCTTCGGGTACCTCAATCATAGATTTGAAGGTCGTGGTCTTGCTCTCTTCCTGGACCGAAGGCTTTGGCTTTACCACGGACACTTCCTTCACTACAGTTGACCCAACCGGGTGACTGTCTTCTTCAGTTCTTAACTTACAAACTTAACACACTTTGATCTCTTCATGACCCTTGGCCACGATGGATACTGGCAGTTCCGTCTTGTTGGCACTCGCGCTCACCCACGGTAAGTCCTCGTCCAACTTCTTCTCCCGCAGAAGACCTTTTACTACTCCTCTAAGTTCTTCCATCTCTTCTTTAAGGCCCTTGTACACACTTTGCCAGGTGGACAGGTGACCTCTGAGCTCCAAGACTTCTTTCTCGAGCCCCTCCACCTTGTGCTCGGCCAATTGTCTCAAGATTCCTTCTCGTTTGACATGTTCTTCCACTGTCTCTTTTATTAACTGTATCTCCTGATCTTGTTCTCTTTTGGCCAGCACGTGTCGCACCACTAATTCTTTGATTATATTGTCAAAAGGTACCGCTGAGTCAGTCCCGTCAGTCGAGTGAACCCTCCAGTCACCCTCTGACCGTGTTTCTACTCCCGTTATCTTCTCGATTAGGTTACCTTCAGTCCTGTCATGAGTTTCAGTCAGCACAGCACTAGATTGATTCTGTCCTAGTGGTGGCTACTGGCAACAACACGTCACAGTCACACCACATCGTACGGTGAACCCCCAGGGCACTCTCTATCTGTGTGTCAGCTCCGCTCTTTTTGTTTACCACACCATTCTCATTCACACTGTGGTACCCTTCAGGTGACGTCAGGTCAGTAAATTCGTCTGACGCAATTCTTTCTCCGGTCGCCCCTATTTCTGGCCTGTCCACGTTAGGAGGCGTCAGCGTCTCAGTGTCTGCTAGCCCTACATCTTTAAACATGACAAAGTCCCGGCGCCTCTCAAAGGTATGCACTAGGTTTGGTGACATACTACCACCTTGGCAGTCCCCCTTTGTCATCTCAATCAGGACTCTGTCTACCTTATAATTCACAATGACCCCGTGGACGCAGCAAACTCTGACGTTTTTCTCGGTCAGAGCTAAAACGAGCGGAGTTCCTGTCAGAGTCACCTGACTCTTTGAGTCCAGCCTACCAGGGACTCCTTCCCGGTGCAGCATCACGGTACACACCTGTGGCTCGTCATCATCAGGAAAAGACACACCGCATTCCTCCCAAGACATACACCCACACTGCGGTTCCCCAGACATACCCACTGAGGCAACCAGTGCTGCTATTTCCTGGACCTTCCAAATTTGGGTCGCCGCCCCCTCCTGGGACTTCACCCCTTTTTGGGTTACCACTCCAATTTGGGCCACCACCCCCTTTCGGGATTTCCCCATGTCTGTTCTGCAGAACTTCTTATGCCACAGTTCACACAGTACAGTTTATGTCTCTTACGATACCACACAAGTCCTTGCTGGCACCACCACAGCTCCTGCTGTCATCGATCACCAGCACCACCGGCTGCTGTTCACACCCAGCTGCTGGTGTCACTGCAGCTCCTGCTGCGCCGTCTTCGTGGACCCGCCGATCCACTGGAAGCCGCTTGTCCCCTTCGTAACCCCGCCAAGTTACAGGAAGCCGCTTGTCACCTTCCTAACCCCGCCGAGTTACAGGAAGCCGCTTGTCACCTTCGTGACTCCCACTGAGCCACCGCAAGCTGAGTTGAGAAAAAAAAAACCACCACACAAAAAAAACTTGCGTGTCCTGGCTGTGTGCTATTCGGGACGTACCATCTCTGCCTGAGACCGTCCAACACACCGGGTGCTATTCAGGGAGCCGACCCTCCTCCCAGGGTTTCCCAACACACCGACCTCACCAGGTTCAGGGCTCAGCGGGTGCTATTCAGGACATCCGTCTCCGCCTGAGACTGCCCAACATTCACGCCTCACCATGTCCAAGGTCATACCACGTGTTCCAGGGATCCGATTCTTCTCCCAGAACCTCCCAACACTGACCCTCCAGGACCTTGCTCACTGACCCAGGTCAGTACAACAACGAACACCTGTCCGTTACTTGTGTCGGCCACACAGGTCCTCGGGTACCTCTTATCCGCAGAGGCACCCTATCACAATCCACAGTCTCACTGCACCATGTGCCTTTGGAACCCGTTGCCCTTAGCAACCGAAACTTTGCAGTCCTTTTCCGTTGCCCCTAGCAATAAGGCTACAAATTTGCCCTTTGCAATTCTCCACCATATGTGAGGTAGCGCTGTAGTTCAGGGTTGGGGAACACTCGCTTGGCAGCGAATAATCACGTCCGGCACAGGTTTCCATAAGGCATAACACAGTCCATGAGGTTTATTCCTCCTTCATAAACCCATAGAAGCAACATAAACAGCATTACAGCATAGCGTCCATTATAGTGCTTTACTCTGGTTAAGCCTGTGGTCACACAGGTTACTCAATGTCCATACTCAGGCTCTTCAGCCTCATCATTATCTCACCCACATCAGGGTTCCCCAATGGCTGTTTCCCCACGCTGCAGACATCCACTCTCTTCTCTGGGACACTCAGACGCTGGCAGCCATGACACACAGCCACTCCACAGGCTGTTAGCCAGGAGATGCTTCTCCTAGCGGGACCTTCCACACTGGACCAACCAGGTCCCAGCATTCACCCTATGTGACCTACCCTGGCCGCCTTATATGGTCTGTAGCCACGCCCACCGGGTCACATGGCTATGACCTCATCACAGGTCCTTCAAGCACTCACACATCTTTACTACAGGCGTTTCCAGACACATCCCTTGGGTGGGTTTGTAGGTAACCAGGCCCTCCCAACTCTCTAGTTACCTGGAGACTTCTCCCTAATACGTAGAAACGACACCTCAGCAGTATTACTGCTGGTCAATACATGCATCAGTCTCCATCTCAAGGCCACCCACCTTGAGATACATAACGGTCCTTCATGGTTCTGCCATTCATCCTTTCTCCTAGGACATCCGCACAGCGCCCCCTAGTGGACACAGCGGTCATTACACCACATAGTGTATTCAAAAGTTTAGAGACATCACATTAAGGTCACCTGAAAAAGTTAGAGTGCACTTTATGGTCATCCTGAAGTTTCACCCGAAAAGCCAATTATCCCAGACTTTTTGTGAGCAGTGTATAATATTATATTGTGTGTGTGCATATGCAACACCAAGAAGGAAAAATTGTGCACTCATGGAAATCACAGGATTTTGTCCTGTTGAATTTGGAGAATGGCCGTACCAATGGTTCTGCTATTGATCTATTCTCTTTTGCAAGTGAGATTGGACATCACATCTTGAGCCCAATGTATCAGGTAGCGTCTACACAATCCATCAAAAGGCGTTTTCACTACATTAGGTTTTGAGCCACCCCATGTACAGACCTTCACAAGGGAATGTCACACCAGTTCTACTCCCGGCATTATGGTGTGGGAGTGATATAATGTACACTAACAGCTCGGCGCTATATTCATTCATGTGCTCATCAAGGTGTAGATAGTGAATGTTCATCAGACCACTTAACCATGTTTTCCCTTCTCAAACTGGCGCACGTGTTTAGGCCACAATTAACTAATGAAATGAAGATGTGTAGATTGCGATTTCTGAGTAATTAGTATGCAACATCATGTCCCCTATAATACTAGTCTTAATGACAGTATTCATCAGGTAATTTTCTGGGGTGCTGAAAACATCCGTTAGATTACCACTACCATCTATATGTCGAGATGTGTAGTATCCTACATTTTTAAGTACATGAATAATGTGCAGTACTGTGATGACATTGTTTAAAGGTTTTTTACCCTTTTTTCTTACGATCCTGAAGTAATGCTCCCTTCCATCTCTCCCCCTATTTGTTGGTAATGTACATACATTTGGGTGGGTTAGTGAGAAGTAAGAGACAAGATGGTACATGGTAACACCTGACATGACTACACAAGGTTTGTTTGTCGTCTGTTACCTTGGAGACCCACAGGTTTGCATAGGAGCTGTAGACTGAGATCAAAGAATGTGGCAAGATATCAGTATTTTGGGCCACTCAGTTTTCTGTAGCCAGGTAGGACTGAGATAAATCTGCCCACACAGTGTAAAGTCTTTGTTTTTCCCTGAGCCTCTATTACAGCTGGAGGAGACAAGGGCAGCCTAATATACCCAGGATCAGAGCAGCTTGAGACCATTGTGAGTGTCCGTCAGATCTAGTTTTGCTCTTCTCCCAAAGGAATTTTTGCTTTAATGTCATCCTGTTTATTTTGGAGGGTAAATCTTGCCGCTTTCATACTTCTTATTGTATCTCTGCATTTTATGTTAGCCCCCCACCACCCCAACCTCATTGTTTTTGGCAAGCCATCCCTGGCTTATGACAGAAGCTACTGTTCCCACTTTGTGACAGAGATGAAACCTAAACCGTCCTCTCCTCCTGTTCTTTTCTTTGGGAACAAAACCCCATTGATGTGCGCTGTCCTGCCATTTGGAAATGCGAGGCTCACAGTAGCTGACAGCTCTCAGCGGCTGCCAGGGCGCAGCTCTTATCTCAGCTGGACAGAGGACAAGCTCTTGGTGTATTGAACAAGACCCCTCCATCTCCAAGCCCTGCACATTTACATGAGACGTCAAGTCCCGGTTTGGACCCAGATGTCTTTCCCAATCGTGTTCCCTGTTGTCTAACAGCAGTAGTTTGTTTTCTGAACAAAGGGTCAGAGCTTCACAAGCAACAAACCGAGGAATATTTATAGTAGGAAAACAGAAAAGTCTGGACCTGGGCTTTAGAATAGAAAATGGCATGAAATATAAACCCAAGCCTGGAAAAGGGCTTCAGCTGTTTCCAAAACTGAATGGGAACTAGGTCTATTTTCGAGTCTTCTATTGTTTCTTAAAGGGACGTCAATCCAAAGAGCGTGAAAACACCGTCTATCTAGAGACGTTTTCTTAGCCTACCTCACATTAAAGTTAGTGTCTCTTTAAATTCACAGTACAGCTCTGGAGGTGTTAATTCTGTCTTCAGTTCTGAACCATTGTTTAGATATGTGAGTTTACTTTAACACTGATCTTGTCTATATTTCTGTCATCAGGGAGATATTGGTCCACTGGGAATACCAGGAGAACAAGGTCTCATAGGCCAGAGAGTGAGTATCAAAAACTCTTAAAGCATTTTTTCACATCTGCAGCTTGTCATTTCTTTCAGCATTTTTTACCCATTCATGCATTTTTCCTACCAACACTGTGGTTTTTCTGTAGAAAAACGGCTGCAAGTACACAACTTGTGCACATAGCCTTAGACTGATGACATGCAACTCTTTTGTCTATTACTGTCAGGCAAGCAACATGTCGGGGTGAATAACCTTCTTTACTAGTCCTATAGTGCCTCCCGCAGGTAGGCACAATGAAGCACAAGTTTGTGAATAATAATACTGAGCACAGGGATGGGTTTTGTACTTGCTTAATACTAGCTAAAGACCAGAACGATTCATAATCCCATTGGAAACCTGATGCAATTGACAATCCTACAGTCATTTCTTACTAGTTTGTCCACTTTCTGATGCTACGATCTGTATCTGCAGGGGGAACCAGGCCTAGAAGGTGACAGCGGGTTAATGGGCCCTGACGGACTGAAGGTGAGTGTCCCCATTATGGATTGACGATTTGGTTTTGTTGTTCCTGAAGACCAGGTGCATTCGCTCAAAGGTTTCATTTGCAGAAACATCTACCAGCAAGAACTTGTCCATTTGTAATTTGGAGGAAGTGCTGGCAAGTACAATCCCCTTGTGATGGAGGCCACATTTCTGAAGTATGCTGGAGATGTCACACACACAGATGTTATGTCTGCTCTGGCAAAGCCTTATGAGTAATGGAGGGTTACATGGTCGGGTACGATAACACTATATGGAGTGAGATCAGACAGAAGAATTACATATAAGATCTCACACATTATTGTAGATACTTACAAGTGATTTAGGGTCAATTGTGTACAAAGTATTTTCACATGTGAGCACAGATCGCACAGCACTGGAGTCAATGGGACAATTCACATTAGCAGTTTTCTATGCATTCTGTGTCAAAAAGATCATGCAGGACTCCATTCAAGGATGTATCAGTGACTGTGTGAAAAACAGCATGTGTACACAAAACCTATTCATTGCAGATAGAAAATGGTGCATTTTTCACTGGAGATTTACTTCAATCTTCTGAATACAACTTAAAGGGGTTTTCCTCATGAACGAAAGTTCATTTTAATCAATTGATTTTGAAATAATAATAATAATTTCCTCCACAATTGGATGTGTTTAAATAAAATGTTTCTGTGCTGAGATAATCTTATAAATGTGCCCCTGCTGTGTACTGTGTAATGGCTGTGTCTGATCGTGCAGGAACATGGTCTGATCATACCACAGCTCCTGGGCAGGTTGGGGGGTGGGGAAGCGTACAGACATTACAGCACGGGAGCACAAATGATTCTTTGTTTGAAATAAAACATTGCTTAAAAACAGGCAGGGAAATGTTTTACCTCATAATAAGAATCTGCTGATCCCATGCTGTGTAATGTCTGTATACTCTTAGGGTATGTTTCCACGGTTAGTAAACACTGCAGATTGGACGCTGCGTACATCCACAGCGTCCAACCCACAGCGGTCAGATATTACAGACAGCATAGTGGATGAGATTTTATGAAATCCCATCTCCACTATGCGTGCAGGGACCCCTCCAGCTTCCCTGTGTAACCGGAGAAAGCGGTCCCTCTTTCTAGACCGCAGCATGTCAATTTATCTTGCGGAGACGCTCCATCTCCACAAGATAAATAGCACCGTCCTATGTATAGGAAGCGGTGATTCCGCATGTGTTCAATGATCACATGCGGAATCACCGCGCGTACAAAAGCCGGCAGCGCTTTGGACGGAGCGGACATGTGCTGCGTCTAAAGCGCTTCCAACACTGACCCTTATGCTCCCTTCCTGCACAGGAGCTGTGGTATGATCAGACCATGTTCCTGCGCAGTCAGACACAGCCATGACACAGCAGGGGCACATTTATAAGATTATCTCAGCACAGGAACATTTTATTGAAACACATCCAATTGTGGAAATTATTATTATTCCAAAATCATTTGATTAAAAACAATTTTTGTTCATGGTAAAAAAAACCCTTTAAGGCTCCATTCACACATTCAGGATTTGATGAGAATTTTGACGCAGATTTCACACCAAAATCCCCATCCACTCTGTAAGTAATCTTTAGTCAATACATGGTAATGGTTTCTCTGTAACCCCGTTCACAAGCACTGGAAACAAAATCGGTTGAGAATTTGGTCCATGGCTTTGGAAAAGTGGCATGTGACTGTGGCAGAAATCAATGCATCAATCCTAGATTTCTGCCACAAATCCTGTATTGAATACATGTCAGATTGGCAAATGGGACATGATGTGAAGAAACCCTTCCTGTACTCTTAGGGCTACTTGTGCGCTTTTGTGCCATAGAGAATGGGAAGTATCGTGCATCTGGGGGGGATAAAAAAGTCATATATTTGCAATTGTTGCACGTGTGTGTTTCATTCATGTTTCATTCGTCTGTTCGGTGTTTTAGTTGCAGTTTCTGCTTCAGAGCCATTTCTCCTACTTCCATGATCGTGACATGGTCAGTCAGAGTTAACTGATGCTTCAGGTCATCCGTTCATCTTCAACACACAAACATAGGTCCGCTTACCGGCTCTCCATGGCTGTCAGTGCTGTATATGTCACATCCCCAGTCACATCTCTGCAAGCTTATAGCAAATACAGTCAGAGAGATACCAGTATGCAATTTTTGTTAAAAAGTAGGAATTTATTTGGAAAGTGAAGATCTGGAATTTACATATATTCTAATCTGCTTTTTTCATATGTGGCAATAGGGTGAAAAAGGAGAACCAGGACCTGACGGGGAAAGGGGAGAAAAAGGCACCATTGGTTTAATAGGAAAAGATGGACTTCCCGGTTTCAATGGGATCCCAGGTGTCAGAGTGAGTACTTACCGTAATGGATGGAAGATGGAAATCTAAGGTGTCTAAATATCGTACTAGTCTGGGGCAGCTTCCAGGAATATATCCAGCTCTGCCTCTACTAGCTGTAATACGATTTTTGTGGTTTATGATTCACTGTGGAGTCAGAACCTGAATATTAATTCCAAGCTGCTGTAATGCTTTTCCTTTAAATGTAATGAATCCATCCACGTGTTCTGTGTGGGAGAGCATTATCTGTAATATCAGTGGGAATCTGGATGACTATTAATGACATTAGGGACAGCAGACCTTCCAGGGGCCACACTACATGGTTTCATCAAGCGTCACGCTGCTGACAGACGAATAACATCTGAGCTGGACATCACAGGCATTTTACAGCTGTATTGATACTGCACAAAATTCAACAGAGCAGCTGGGTAGCCCTCCCCAACAGCCCCCTAAAGCATCTGTAGGTCTCAAGCACAGTCCTATGTCTGTCTCATTGTCCATTGCACACAGCCATTCACACGCCAAAGCTCTGTAAACTTGCAAATTAAAAGTAGTTTTACTTGGCAGGAATGCAGGATGATCTAAATGTGCTCTGTGCCCAGGACATAGTAAAAAAAAATGTTTATTCAGAGGAAACTCATCCTTTACACAAAACAGAATCATCACTGAATTTCTGATGATTATTTGTATGAGGTTAGGAGTATGGAGATTTAAAGGGACCCTGTCACCGCGACTGACCCTATGTCATTAGTGCACATTATAGCTGACCGGATACTAAATGATAGGGTGCATAAGCAATATCTATGCAGAAACTAACTTGCTGACTATGTAGCGTTTTCTTTACCTATTTTAGACTAGATTTGTACATTTTATCCCCAGGTAATCCATAATAAAATATGTAATTGTTAGATTTTGTTGCTGATTTTTGACCTGCCCACTAAATCAATGGAGAAGATCGTCATTCAGTCTACACCACATGGAAACTTTCTGCAGCCTTTGGCTGTAGTCACACACAACATATAGAAATATGGACCGTATTATATAGCCGTAATCCGCATAAATGGTCCCTAAATAGTGCCCCGTATGTCATCTGTTGTCAGGGTGTGGACGCTTATTTTTCTCATGTAAGCATCCGTATGTAATCCGTATGGCATCCGTATACCGTTTTTTTCTCGCAGGCTTGCAAAACGGACATATAATGGAGCCCAATGACAGGTTTTTAAATCCAAATGAAAGAATAGATCTAGACACATAGAATATATATATATATATATATATATATACACACATGTAATTGAGACACATATATATATATAATTATTATTATTTATTATTATAGCGCCATTTATTCCATGGCGCTTTACATGTGAGGAGGGTATACATAATACATACATGTACAGTAATCTTAAACAATACAAGTCACGATTGGTACAGGATGAGAGAGGACCCTGCCCGCGAGGGCTCACAATCTACAACGGGATGGGTTAGGTTACAGTAGGAGAGGGAAGAGCTGGTTTGGTGGATCGGTGGTTACTGCAAGTTGTAGGCTTGTCGGAAGAGGTAGGTCTTCAAGTTCTTTTTGAAGGTTTCCATGGTAGGCAAGAGTCTGATATGTTGTGGTAGAGAGTTCCAGAGTAGAGGGGATGCGCGGGAGAAATCTTGTATACGTTTGTGGGAAGAGGAGATAAGAGGGGAGTACAGAAGGAGATCTTGTGAGGATCGGAGGTTTCGTGCAGGTAAGAACTGGGAGACTAGGTCACAGATGTACGGTGGACTCAGGTTGTGGATGGCTTTGTATGTCATAGTTAGGGTTTTGAACTGGAGTCTTTGGGTAATGGGGAGGGGAGCCAGTGCAGGGATTGACAGAGGGGAGAGGCCGGGGAATAGCGGGGGGATAGGTGGATTAGTCGGGCAGCAGAGTTAAGAATAGATTGGAGGGTGCGAGAGTGTTAGATGGGAGGCCACAGAGCAGGAGGTTGCAGTAGTCAAGGTGGGAGATGATGAGGGCATGGACTAGGGTTTTTGCAGATTCTTGGTTGAGGAATGTACGGATAATTAGATCATCTACAGGCAGCCATTGAGACTGCGCAGAGCTGAATCAATTCATTTTGTAGTAGAGTACAGTGAGGCTGGTCTCATTAGCACCGGTCCTGATTGTAAACTATTTAACCCCTTCTGATGGATTGCAGCGTGGGACATGACTGAACGGCGGAGAGGTAAGGATATTGGTGATTTTTTTAAGGGGTTTTTTTGCAGGTCATGTTTTTTTTTGGATTACCAGAGTAATAAAAATTTGTCAAAAACTTGGTGTATTTATTTCATTAAAAGACTTTTTAATTAATGTCTGTGTGTGTTTTTTTAACCCTTTCTTAGTATAGGGTTAATAATGGATCGGTGTCTTGACACCTCTCCATTATTAATCGGCTTAATGTCACCTTACAATCGAATGGTGACATTAACCCTTTGTTATATTAACCCATTCGCCACCGCAACAGGGCAGTGGGAATAGAGAGGATAAGTGCCACCTCCCAAATTTTGCACACAAACCCTCATCTAATTATTAGTCAGGAACATGTAAAAAAAAAACATGAAATGAAATGGTTTACTGTTTGTAAATCATGTGTCATTTCATGTCGGGTTGGGGAATGATTTGACAGAAGCCGGCAATTGAATTAGCGGCTATTCTGCTATGAAGAACTCTGTGAAATATAAATATATATATGTGTCTCAATGACGTGTGTGTGTGTGTGTGAATATATATATATACCTGTATATGTATTCTATGTGTATATACAGTGGGGAAAAAAAGTATTTAGTCAGTCAGCAATAGTGCAAGTTCCACCACTTAAAAAGATGAGAGGCGTCTGTAATTTACATCATAGGTAGACCTCAACTATGGGAGACAAACTGAGAAAAAAAAATCCAGAAAATCACATTGTCTGTTTTTTTTTCATTTTATTTGCATATTATGGTGGAAAATAAGTATTTGGTCAGAAACAAAATTTCATCTCAATACTTTGTGATATATCCTTTGTTGGCAATGACAGAGGTCAAACATTTTCTGTAAGTCTTCACAAGGTTGCCACACACTGTTGTTGGTATGTTGGCCCATTCCTCCATGCAGATCTCCTCTAGAGCAGTGATGTTTTTGGCTTTTCGCTTGGCAACACGGACTTTCAACTCCTTCCAAAGGTTTTCTATAGGGTTGAGATCTGGAGACTGGCTAGGCCACTCCAGGACCTTGAAATGCTTCTTACGAAGCCACTCCTTCGTTGCCCTGGCGGTGTGCTTTGGATCATTGTCATGTTGAAAGACCCAGCCACGTTTCATCTTCAATGCCCTTGCTGATGGAAGGAGGTTTGCACTCAAAATCTCACGATACATGGCCCCATTCATTCTTTCATGTACCAGGATCAGTCGTCCTGGCCCCTTTGCAGAGAAACAGCCCCAAAGCATGAAGTTTCCACCACCATGCTTTACAGTAGGTATGGTGTTTGATGGATGCAACTCAGTATTCTTTTTCCTCCAAACACGACAAGTTGTGTTTCTACCAAACAGTTCCAGTTTGGTTTCATCAGACCATAGGACATTCTCCCAAAACTCCTCTGGATCATCCAAATGCTCTCTAGCAAACTTCAGATGGGCCCGGACATGTACAGGCTTAAGCAGTGGGACACGTCTGGCACTGCAGGATCTGAGTCCATGGTGGCGTAGTGTGTTACTTATGGTAGGCCTTGTTACATTGGTCCCAGCTCTCTGCAGTTCATTCACTAGGTCCCCCCGCGTGGTTCTGGGATTTTTGCTCACCGTTCTTGTGATCATTCTGACCCCACGGGGTGGGATTTTGCGTGGAGCACCAGATCGAGGGAGATTATCAGTGGTCTTGTATGTCTTCCATTTTCTAATTATTGCTCCCACAGTTGATTTCTTCACTCCAAGCTGGTTGGCTATTGCAGATTCAGTCTTCCCAGCCTGGTGCAGGGCTACAATTTTGTTTCTGGTGTCCTTTGACAGCTCTTTGGTCTTCACCATAGTGGAGTTTGGAGTCAGACTGTTTGAGGGTGTGCACAGGTGTCTTTTTATACTGATAACAAGTTTAAACAGGTGCCATTACTACAGGTAATGAGTGGAGGAAAGAGGAGACTCTTAAAGAAGAAGTTACAGGTCTGTGAGAGCCAGAAATCTTGATTGCTTGTTTCTGACCAAATACTTATTTTCCACCATAATATGCAAATAAAATGAAAAAAAAACAGACAATGTGATTTTCTGGATTTTTTTTTCTCAGTTTGTCTCCCATAGTTGAGGTCTACCTATGATGTAAATTACAGATGCCTCTCATCTTTTTAAGTGGTGGAACTTGCACTATTGCTGACTGACTAAATCCTTTTTTTTCCCCACTGTATATCTCTTCTTTCGTTTCTTTATTAAACCTGTCAGTGTGATTTTACTGTATAGCGCACTGAATTGCCGGCTTTTCTAAAAGACACCGGGTGCGTATTTCTCGCAAGTCACACGTGTGGTCCGTGTGTAATGCGTATTTTTAGCGCACCCATAGACCTGCATTGGCGTACTACGGCCGTAGTACGCTGACAATCGCAGCATGCTGCGATTGGTGCGGACCGTAAAATATACGCAAGAAAAATACGGCTGATGGGAGCTACCCCATAGAGAATTATTGGTCCGTGTGCAATGTGTTTTTTTAACGCCTCTCACTTGTCCGTATTCCTCTCTAGTGTGACGCCGGCTTTTGGATGAGATTTCTTCAGATCCCCTCAATTTTGCTGCTTTCCATACAAAGATCCAGACGGAAAATCAATAGTACACGTTCACTTCACCCTGAAGTAGTGATCGATTATTACTAATTAATAAAAAACACCACTGAGGAGTAGTAAAAGGCAACATTAGTATAGCTTATAAGCCCAAATTCGGCAGCCGTGATGTAGTTGTTTGTGCCAAGCAGATGGCACATTACATTGCACTTTGTAGCAATGTTTGCCCCCTTTATACAGTGCTGCACAACATTCACAGTCCCCAAATAGCTAAATCCTACTACGATTGAGCACAGGAGTTAAGGGGGCTTCAAGAATGGACATTCCCTTTTAATGCACTGTATGACGTGATCTAATCTTTCCTCACCACATCAGTCGTTTAATCCTTTAGAGTTAATGGAGAGATTTGACAGGCCCCAGTGATGTACTGCAGACATGGAAAATAGAGAAAGACTTCACTCAGACTTAGCTCTGCAAATGCCACAACTTGTTTCTATAGATGGGCCAGTAACTTGTGGCTGATGACCACATTATGCTCCACGGTAAACAAGTCCATAACAATTTTGGATTAGTTACCAGGCCCTTCACAGAACCCAACCAGTTATACCACCACTATCATGAAGGTGTTTCTTTTAATGGGGTTGTTCCATCTACTATATAATCCTCTAATTCTGTCTGTCTGTAACGGAAATCCCGCGTCGCTGATTGGTAGTGCCCGGCCAGCCGCGACCAATCAGCGACTGGCGCAATCCGGCCGTGAATTGGTGCAGAGTTCAAACGACGCAAGCCACCACTACCGTCGGGAGATCTGCAGCGCTAGCCGCTGATCTCCCGACGGTTGCCACGGGTCATCTCCTGCCGCACGGAGGTCAGCGGCAATGCAGCCGGGAGGTGACTGGTGCAGCCCTCAATGTGCGGATGGTACCCAGGGTCCGGAGGAGAGGAGACTCTCCTCCAGGCCCTGGGTACCATAAACCTGTAAAAAATAGAATTAAAACAAAAAATAGTGATATACTCACCTTACAACGGCCCCCCGACTCTTTCCCTCCTCTCACCACGCGCCTGGCATCTTCCGGTCCCAGTAATGCTTTGCGTGAAAGACCGCTGATGACATAGGCAGCATCAATAGTAAAAAGTTGATCACAATTGTCAAACACTATGCTTGACAAGTGTGACCAACCTGTCAATCACATTGCAAGCGATGCTTCAAATCGCTTGGAATGCGCTTGAATTCCGCACGCGAAAATCGCGTGAAAACGGAAGTTGCGGAAATGCGGAAATTTCCACAGTATTTCTGCAACGTGGGTACTTAGCCTCAGTGTGACACGCAGCAGCGACCAGGCCCCCGCTGTGAGATTGCCGATCGTGGTGGATCTTCCTGGACCATCTTTTGAACGTCGGTCTCTCGCTGGCCATATTCTAGAATACCCGATGCGTTAGAATCGGGCCACCATCTAGTAATGGATATTTATCACTTATCCACATGATAGGTGATCTGGGATTCCCTTCGATCACTATGCAAGTGGTCCCAAGACCGTCTTCTGTCCACTAATCCATGGAGGAGGAGACTGAATGGAATAGTGGTCAAATATGTTCCCAAATGTCTGGGTTAGCCTCACAGACCTTTAATCAAGCGGCTACTCAATCATCTCTCCATTCAGACTCCTCAGTACGGTCATGCAGTGATTAGTGGGGTCACCAGTAGAGAGGAGCGAACCCAAACTACAAAATTCAGGGTTTGTGCTGGACACCTAGTGTACAGTGCTGAACTCCGAACACTGACTTCTCCCGGAAGACCGTTTCAGTGTTTGGAGTTCTGAGAGGAAAGAGAGAGAGAACCTCACCAAAGTTGGGGTCCCCATTGACTTCTATGGGGTTCGGATTCAACTTTGGGTAGAGTTCTGGTACCCAAACCGAACTTTGGTCTAAAGTTCGGTCCAACCCAGTGAACCTGAACATCTCCGGGTCCGCTCATCCCTAGTCACTAGCAAACAGATAATCACCAGTCCTTTGTGTCTATTTTGGGACATCCCCTTTAGATGGGAAACTTGGCACAACTTTTAATTTACTTTTTATTTAGGGTCTTGCTGTAATTACATTGCTCCACACTACCCCCATTTAATTTGCATAGATCTATCCTCAGACCTCTGGATAGCATGTGTTCTGCATATTACTGGGGGAAACATGGCAGCTACAGCGTTAAGTAACTGTCTGCTCTGTTCGATGTGAAGCCAGCTGGCATGGAATCTAGCGCTCAGTTCCAGCAGCTCTGCAGAGTGATTTTTTGGTCTCAGCACAAGCCAGAGATTGGGTATCATTTCCAGGAAAGTCATCCTAGAGTGTGTGAGAAATCCGAGTCTGCCTCTTGGAATCCCACTCTTTATAAGCAAATCTTGTCCAAAAGTTCTAATGAGGGTGCTGTGAGGGGTGTGATAGCCACGCACCTTGTTCTCTGCGCATACTTACACTAGCAGTGACTGGGATCATCAGCATTGTGGTATCATTGTGTCCAACCGTCAACCTGTCAGTTGCCAAAAATGATCAATGCCTTGGAGCAGAAAAAACTTGCTGCTTTCTAAGAACTGTAGTGGTTTTTATTAATTGTTCTGTAACCATCAAACAAAAAAGCAAGACTGATGACTGTACAGTGAAATCTGAGGATGGCAGCTATGATAAAGCACAGTCATTGATCAGTAGTAGTCTGCCAACTACTAAGAAACCACAGATGCAAGGAAAAAGTGGCACTCACCGTCCCATAAACTGTCCTTTTATTTGGATTCACATAAAGCAGGAGAGTACAAAGTGGAGTCACACTGGACGACGGCCGTTTCGTTTTGAGACCCGTAGAAGCACTTAGCAGCGCGAAACGGCCATCGTCCAGTGCTACTCTGCTTTGTACTCTCCTGCTTTATGTGAATCCAAATAAAAGGACGTTTTATGGGACTGAGTGTGCCACTTTTTCCTTGCATCTGTGGATTTGGACACATTGCCTTGGCTTCTTTTCAATTGTGGCACCTAGGATTCTTGAGTCGGTGCTGAGTTGTTGTCCTGGTTTGTTTCAGAGGTGCTGGCCACCTGTGTTCACTTGCAACATTTATTCAACTACTAAGAAACCGCTGCTCTTTTGTGCCTCATCTTTGGGCACTTATGTATGGGCACTAGTATGTGACATGACTGTGACTTCTAGGAATGTTGGATTGCCAGTTAGCAGCTCTGTTTACTGTTCGTTGTTTAGGTAACTGACCACTGCTGCAGTCTCTTGTCTGTGGCCAGTTTCCTATGCAAAGAGCTCAATGCTTACAAACTCTTTCCTTTATGCTGTGTTCACACTTATGCGTTTTGTTTGCGTTTTTTTCGCGGTTTTACCAAATAAACCGCTTAAAAGAAGCATCCCATTCATTTTAATGAATTCTGCACTTTTTGTGCATATTGATGTGTTTTTTTCCGCGAAAAAAACGCAGCATGCTCATTAATTTCGCAGACAATTCCGCATTTGTAGCTATTTTCTATGAGGCTGGGACCGCTCCGGAAAAAAAACACATAAAAAACGCGCGGTTTTTGCGCAAACATCGCGCAGAAAACGAGCGGAAAACGCGCAGAAAAAATGTACGTTTTCTGGGAAGGAGTCAGGTTGTCATGCAGAAATTTTCTGCATACGTGTCTCTTAAACTGTCTGAATTGATGGCTCTGGCCAGCTTCAGTGCTCTTGCATTCCTCTGGTGCTTCAGAGGGAAACCTGACTCTGCTTGTGCGTCAGGAAGCGCACATTTCGAGCTGACATCTCAGCCATGCTGCTGGCCTGAACTGTCAATGGTCAGGAGTGCACTGCACCCCAGCAAGCAGGAAACTGGGAAGCAGAGGAAGTAGTGTGCTCCTGAGGACAGAACATGGGAAAAAAAAACTTTAAAATCCTGTAGTCCTCAGAAGCAATAATTAATTTGTTGTAACCAGCAGTACCCCTAAGGCCATGTGCACACATTGCGGATTCTGCTGCGGATTCGCAGCGTTTTTGGCCCTGTTGTACAGTACCATTGTATTCAATGGAAATTAAAAAACGCAGTGCAAATGCTGTGGATTTTTCTGCACAGATTTGCTGCAGTTTCAAATCCGCAGCATGTCAATTCTTTGTGCGGAATCTGCAGCGGTTTTACACCTGCTCCATTGTCCAGGTGTCAAACTGCAGGGGAAAACCGCAGGCTAATCCGCAGGTAAATCCGCAGGTCTTTTGACCTGTGGATTTACCTGTGGATTTTTCCAAATCCGCAGCACCTTCCACTACGTGTGCACATGGCCTTAAGGATGAGTGATAACTACTGGTTTGTTGGGGGTCCACCCACTGAGAAACTACCAATTCCTAGAACAGAAATCCTGTGTCCTCTGCTTAATCTAGTGATTGTTGCGCATGTATGCTGATGCCCCATTCAGTTCCTATAGGACAGCCAGAGATATTCATACACTGTACTACTCGGCAATGAAAGTTTAATACAAAGCAAAAATCGGGGGTATAGATTGTATTTGATTGCATTATGATATCACGTCGGACTCTTGATTTCAGAGATTGTGTTTTTTACCAGGGTAATCAGTCATTAGACCCCATGTTTTATAAATCTTGCAAACTCTGTGATAATAGAGTACAAAATTGATGTTTTATGAAATATATAGAGGAAATGATTGACAGTGATATATATTACACGGAGTCTACTGTATTGATGGTAAATGGTTTCTGGGTAGTTAATAGCCCCATAGTTAATGTTGGTTCAGTCCAAATATTGCATGCTGAGAGTAGAAATGTGAATCCCTAATGAATGAGCCAGGATAGGTCTCCAACCTTTCTCTAATCACGTAGGCCCGGAAATGATCCTTTGGAGATCTTGGCAAAGGTTGGGAGCAGCAATTCCTGCCGTGGTGTGAAGCGATTCCTATGCATCTGGCAGCTCCTCTGCAGTGTCAGCTCAAACTTTATAAACTTACTCTGACTTGGCTGTAGTCACGTGTGTATATGTTACTAATGAAGTCATGCTACAGTCTGGCTTTTATATTCAATGTGCTACAGTCTCTTTGCTGAAAATTTGCATAGTTTAATATGTAGCACAGCAAGTAAAATTGACTTGTCCCTTCTGCTTATGCATTATGGCATGTACTCTCCTCATGGGTCACAAAAAGTACAAAATATGGATGGCGTTGTCTGCCAAATACTTCGGACACAGCGAGAGGTTACTGACATCCGTGCTTCAGGGACCCCTTCTTAACAGTGCTTTATTTTCCTATAACTTACCATCAGCCTACCCAACTTCCTAGTAGGTGTGGAAATAGGTAATGCTGCAGTAAAAAGCATGGGAGAGGAAAAGAGCAGTAGTCAGCCTCTCTAATCATAGTAATTTTGTGAAGAGGACCTTTCACTGCTTTCAATATGTCTGTGACTGAAAATGCTTGCATTCCCTATAAAAATTGGAAAAAAAGAAAACTGAAGCAGGTTTTCCATTACTCTCCATCATGCTATTCCTCTATTACTCCTTCTACAAATGTCTGCATTAGAGATGGACGGACCCCTGGATGGTTCGGGTCCTGCCGAACAGTTAAAAAAAAGTTGGGGTTCGGGTACCAGAACAGTATCTGGACCTGAACCCGAAGCCCATTAAATTCAGTGGGGGACCCGAACATCCAGTGTTTTCCACGCTGTCATGTACATGACAGCACTTCAATCACTGCCTCTGATCGGTAAAAACATTACTGCCGGTCAGACAGCTGTGGTTCCCACGTTACCAAATAACAGCGTGAGCTTGCAGCTGGGATCAGAGGTCACTGGCGTCGGTTGATGGGACTAATTCTCCCATCAGCCTACGCCATAGCAGGCGAGAGTAGGTGCCGGCTGATGGTAATATTCATCAGCCGTTGCTAAAAAAAAATAATAATACGGCATGGGTTTTCCTGTATGTTTGATAACCAGCCAGGCAAAACTGATAGCTGCGGACTGCATCCCTCAGCTGTCAGCGTTAGCAAGTCTTGTTATCAAGAGTAGAGGGGTCCCACGCTGTTTTTTAATTATTTAAATAATTTAAAAAAAAAACGTTGTGGAGTCCTCACCCATTTTTGACAACCAGCCTTGCTAAAGCAGACAACTGGGGGTTGGTATTCTCAGGCTGGGAAGGAGCCATGTATTTTTGCCTGCAGCCGCCCAGAAAAGGCGCATTTATTGGATGCGCCAATTCTGGCGTATTGCCCAGCTCTTCCCACTTGCCTTGCGGTAGTGGCAAGTGGGGTTCATATTTGTGGGGTTGATGTCACCTTTGAATTGTCCAGTGACATCAAGCCGACGGATTAGTAATGGAGAGACGTCTATAAGATAGATACCTATTTATTACAATATAACTATAGGATTAGTAATGGATAGGTGTTTTATAGAAGCCTCTCCATTACTTATCCGTGGGCTTGATGTCACCAGAAAATACAAAGGTGACATCAACCCCACAAATGAACCCCAGTTGCCACCACCACAGGGCAGGTAGGAAGAGTCCAGCAAAGCGCCAGAATTGGCTCATCTAATAGATACTCCTTTTCTGGGCGGCTGCGGGCTGCTATTTTTAGGCTGGGGGGAGGGGCAATATTCATGGCCCCTTACCAGTCTGAGATTACCAGCCCCCAGATGTCTGCTTTAACTTGGCTGGTTGTCAAAAATGGGAGGGACCCCTCGGCATTTTTTTAAATTATTTAAATAATTTAAAAACCAGCGTGGGGACCCCTCTTTTCTTGATAACCAATCTGGCTAAAGCTGATAGCTGAGGGTTGCATCCCGCAGCTGTCAGTTTTGCCTGGCTGGTTATCAAATTTACAGGGAAATTCACACCGTTTTGTTTTTTTTAAGGATTATTTATTTAAGAGCGCAGATGCCGGCTGATGAACACTCCCATCAGCTACCGCCTGCTCTCACTGTTATTAGCGACAGTATGCGTAGGCTGATGGGAGCAGTAGTCCCATCAGCCAATGCCTGTGACTATAGGAAAACTTTTTACCTCCGATCACAGCTGCGGTCTCGTGGCAGCGTGAGAAACACCCGGGGGGGGGGGCGAACCCAAACAGGAACACTGGCTTCCTGGTGAAGTCCATTTTCGGTGTCCAAACAGTAGGTGTTCAGTACGGATGCTGAACTTTACTGTTTGGGTTTGCCCATCTCTAGTCTGAAAAATTCAACAACTTACTATATCTCTTGGTAAAGGGTTGTGTGTATATGCCTAACAAAGCATGCAATGATTGAACAATGTCGCATCCCCAAGTGGTACTGCCCACTGGTACATTTATTCATTCAATTCTAGGAGGGATAGCAGAGGAATAGCATAATGCAGAGTTACCAAAAAAGATTTTCCAGAATTTATATGTCTGTTACCTAAAATACTTCAATTACATATTATAGGGACCTGTCCAGCCATAACAGGAAAAAATGACTGAAAAAGAAGTCCATACGCACATTACTGTTCCCCAACATTTTGGTTCTGATGCTTCCCGATCCCCTGTAGCTCATCCTGGCACATGTGGACCGTACAAAGCTACTTGCCTATGATGTTTAAGACCGACTGAACATAAAGTTTCTTTTTGTAATCTTCACTAGAAGAAGGGCACCGAGAATATAATGGGTTACAATGGAAACACCTTCACAATCAGTCACACATCTGCACAGGAAAAATTATTTCAGCACTTTTTCCCGGAGAGGTTTATTACATGAGACCAATGTTTTCTGAACATCTCACTGCTGACTCAGGAAACCACAAAGATCTGTGTTTTACTTGAAGAGATGGTTTTGATCTAGCTTCATATGTATAGAGATTGGCGGCAGCAGCGGGAACGGCTCATTGATTGATCTATGTCATCCTGCACAACGGCTCCTCATACTGCATCCCACCGTGGTGCAGGACCACACTGCACAGACACCAGATATACCAGATATATCACTATTCAGTCTAGGAAAGTCGGGCACAGGACAGAATGTTTCTTATAAATCTGTGATGTTGGAGTTCACGAGTAGCCTGCATAATCCTTCAAATTTCCTGCCCCATTATGTGTTGGACAGGGGCACAAGTCAATGTTTTATACATGGAGACATTTTTGTGTCTGTGGGAAGGAATGTTCTCTGGTTTGCTCTCGTTTTGCCTTCAGTTGAAACATTTTTTCTGGCTGCATTTGGGTCCCATAGAGCTAAGTATTCAGACATTACTATCCTATTCCAAGGTCCTGATTTTTAGAACACAACTGAAGATCGATAATGGTGGTCAGGAGCCAAAATGAATGGATGCATCTATCATACACCTGACTAGTTATTGATTGCTTTGGTCAAATTACACGCGTGTATATGGCAATGGCTGATACGTGACACAACTGAAGTATATGATCTGAATTGACAGGTGAACCTTCCCAAAATCACTTCAATGGTTTCATATCCTTATCAGTTAGTTCACAATTGCTTCAAGTAAGCCTTGAATGTGCCATCCTAACATGCCTGTACTCTAATTTACAGGGAGTGGAAGGAAAACCAGGAAAACAAGGGGAAAAGGGCAAGCCTGGACGTAAGGTACAGCACAAGTATGGCAGCATACCCAGTATGAGTCATGGCAGTATAATGGCTGGTCTTAAATTAAAACATTCATCTTAATTTTCAGGGAACCAAAGGTTTTCAGGGTCATCTTGGAGAAACCGGTTCTCCAGGGAAACCAGGACCACCAGGGAATCAAGGGCCCAAGGGAAGTAGAGGCACCCTCGGGCCAGTGGTGAGTACATTAAATGATGTCTGTGTAATAAAATTAGTACAGGGTTGCTCACCCACATTAGAGTCCTTGGCCATGATTTATGCAGAAGGATATAATCTAAAAGTTGAGCTGGAAGAAATCATCCCCCTACGTGACTCGACCTAATAGACCTTATTCATTTTCTATCTGAAAGAGAATTGATTGATTACCTGTTATTTAGGATTGTAAATGACAGTTCTTCTCATCTAGGGCCCTCCTGGCAGGATGGGTGCACAAGGAGAACCAGGAATCCGCGGCTATCAGGTAACATTTCTGATGAGGTTATCAGACTAAAACAGCACGGCTGGCAATATGTGAGAGCAATAGGACTATCCATCTAATGTGGACATCATTGAGACAGCCAAGAGAATATTTGTAGATTTTAAGTATTGTACAGTCATGGCCAGAGTGTTGGCAGACTTGAAATTGTTCCAGAAAATAAAGTATTTCTCCAAGAAACTATTGCAATTACGCATGTTTTATTATACACTTGTATATTTCCTTTGTGTGTATTGGAATAACCCCAAAAAACTGAGAAAAAAGGCAAATTGGACATAATTTCACACAAAACCCCAAAAAAGGGGCTGTACAAAATTGTTGGCACCCTCAACTTAATATTTGGTTCCACACAATTTGGAATAAATGACTGCAATCAATTGTTTCCTATAACCATCTACAAGCGTCTTACACCTTTAAACTGGAATATTGGACCACTCTTCTTTTGCAAACTGCTCCGGGTCTCTCATATTTGAAGGCCTCTTCTGTCAACAGCAATTTTAAGATCTTTCCACAGGTGGTCAATGGAATTTAGATTTGGATTCATTGCTGGTCACTTCAGAACTCTCGTTGCTACCCCAAATCCTTTGGTAACTGTCAGATTTCATGATGCCTTGCACAGAGTCAAGGCACCCAGTGTCAGTGGCAGCAAAACAACATGAAAACATCTTTCAACCTCCACCGTATTTGACTGTAAGTACTGTGTTGTTTTCTTTGTAGGCTTCATTCCATTTTTGGTAAACAGTAGAATGATGTGCTTTACCAGAAAACTCTATCTTGGTCTCATCTGTCCCTAAGACCCTTTCCCAGAAGGATTTTGGCTTACTCACGTACATTTTGACAAACTGCATTCTAGCTTTTTTTTGTTTCTGTGTCAGCAGTGGGGTACTCCTCGGTCTCTTGCCATAGCGTTTCATTTATTCAAATGTCGATGTATAGTTTGTGCTGACACTGTTGCACCCTGAGCCTGCAGGACAGCTTCAATTTCTTTGGGCCTTGATTGGGGCGGTTTATCCACCATCCGGACTATCAGGCATTGTAACCTTTCATCAATTTTTCTCTGCCGTCCAAGTCCAAGGAGATTAGCTACAGTGCTGTGGGTTGTAAACTCCTTGATAATGTTGCGCACTGTGGACAAAGGAACATCAAGATCTCTGGAGATGGACTTGTGATTTTCATATGGCCCACACCTGTTACTTGCCATAGATGAGTTTGAACAAGCATCACATGCTTGAAGCAAAGTTGTTTAACCACCATTTTGGAAAGGTGCCAAGAATTTTGTCCTGCTCATTTTTGGAGTTTTGTGTGAAATTATGTCCAATTTGCCTTTTTTCTCTTTCTGTTTTTGTGTTGTTCACAATACACATAGGAAACAAACATGTAATTGCAATAATTTTCTGGGAGAAATTTGTCATTTTCTGGAACAATTTCAAGGATGTCAAAACTCTTGTTGCCATGACTGAATATGACAGAAACTATAGGTTTCCCATGGTGAGAGGATTCCACTTTCATTCCATTTTTATTGATTATTTGATTTTATAAACAACTACATACATCATACTGTTAGGAATCTGGGTCATTCTATGCATATGCAGCAACCCAGATTCTCACATTTGTCTCCAGAGGCTAAGTCCTTTTTTCCTGCTTCTGAGCATGCTCACGGGACTAGCTCTCATTGGAGTTCAGGAGTCAGGTGCTCAGGTCCTGCTCCTGATTTGATTGGTTATGCTCAGGGCTCTGGAGATTTCCGACAGGTCCCGTACGCTATAAAAAGTGCACATGGCCGCTATGCCATGCGCTAGTATTTTCTATACTTGCTGCTGTTTGTTTGGTGATGGATGCTTGGACTGGTGAAGGACTTATTAAGAAACCCCTTCCCTCTGATAATACGAATGTGTGAGTGATTTAGATACAGCCAGTGTGCGCGCTAGCGCCAGCGCGCTCAAGATCCACCTTTTACAGCAGCCAGCGTCTTGCATTGCGCCTGCTAACTGCGCTTGTAGCCGTTTTGGGCGTCCGCAGCTGCGACGCCGTGCACACGTCCAGTCACGGTAAGTCCATTTGGTGATAGTGACGTCTCTAAGTACCCCAATCTCTGGCTACCGCACGTGTGCCGCTGATTATCTGTGCAGTATATACAGACTCAGCGTTTTTGTGTTTGTGTTCTTGTGTGCAGCTCTGTGAGTTCCAACAGAGCTTGCTTTTGTGCATCAGGTGCAGTCCTTCCCTGTGCACATTACCCTCCTGGTGCTCTGCCTTTTCAGCAGCGGTTATTACATCTGCAGCACGGTGGACCCCGGGCGGCGAACATGCTTTATTTATATTTATATTTTTTTAAGCGTGTTCCGCCGCCATAACACATACATTATAGTACAAACACAAACTTAATAAACAAGTCTAACCCTTAAAGTTTATATAGTCCTATGCCTGCCAAGGTAGTCCATGCAAAACAAAGTTATCAATTTTGTCCAAATGAAGATTTTCCCAAAGACTGGTTACACGTTATTAAATACAGGGATTATACCAAAGCTAGCATTGGTTGTATGTTAACTAACATGTTTACAAACAGAAAATAATTGGTATCTATATGTCCTCAACATACAATATTTAAAAAGCCAAAATAACCAACCGGTCTAGTACAGTTATTCTGAGTAGGTCCACAGATGCCACCCCAGGGGTGTCCAACCAACGTTCCTGTTTATTTATAAACTTTTTTTATTGAGTTCCTTTTAATTTAAGTACCTCTCTCCAGGCATATGGTATTATTAATTTTAGCTTTCAATTCCTCCAATGTTTGAGGATTACGGTATAACCAGTGCAATGTTAAGTTTCCTGGCCAGAAACAGTATTCTCAGAATGGCACTAGTAACAGGGGATCTTAAATCTATCCCCACCCCCAGAAGGCCCAGTATGCACACCCTACAATCAAGTTGTATGTTTATCCTGAATACTTGTTTAATCAGAGAGGTCACCCCCACTCAACACATTTCCATAGCATATGCCAGTGGTCCCCAACCTTCCTGACCTTGAGAGCCACATTCAGCTCTGAGAGAAGGTCACGAGCCACATCCAGGTACTGCCCCCTCACAGCAGTGGCAACCAAAGTCCCCATTATGGGTGCAATGATAACCAAAGCTTTTACACAGAAACCATCCCAAAGCAAAATGCCCACAATACCCCCATTCAGTTTCCTCCCAACACACTATTACATCCAGCTTCAAGTATCTCTTCTTACAGGTAGTATCAGCTTGTCTTCAGCCTACCATACTCAAATTATCTATAAACCCCTAAGACCAGTGTATGTGCATCCAGATCTGCTCTTCTGTGCTGGACTACTCACAAAATTCACTATTTTAAGATGTGGTCTTCACACCCGTTTCCTAGACATGGAGCTAATGCACAAAGCTAGAAGAGAGCCGCAAGCCACAATTCATGGGACCGTGAGCCACAAGTGGCTCCCGAGCTACAGGTTGGGGACCCCTGGCATATGCAATAGATGTACCCCATTCAACTTTCATTCCATTTTTGATCAGTACTCCCATTACCTAGTGCTGAATATTAAAAATAAAGTCCTGGTCCAACCTCATACAACCCCTTTGTCTGGACTAGGTTTACTCTACTGCAATAATGACATGTGACTGCTGTGGCTAATCACTGGCCAAATCATTGCTGGAGCCTGGTAAACATAGATCAGGCGGAAAGCATGGAAACAACAGCACATAAGGAGTAGGGGATCAGTAATGTATTACTAGACTTTACACAAAAAGAAAAAAAAATAATTCTGGGTAATATATCCTTAGCTTGCAATGAAAGCTGAGTGATGGCATTGTAGTAAATGTAGACCGTGGTTTAATGGATTCAATGTTGCCTAACAAAACATCATGTTCCTTGTTTTACCATAGGGACATGCAGGTCCCCCAGGTCCAGTTGGGCCTCCAGGAGTAAAAGGTGAAAAGGTAAGTCTGTGCCACCCAAGGGAGGGTGGAAATACACAGTCAATATTATATTAGAATTACATTTTTCCTGGTACCGTTGATTGTATTTTGTAAATCAGTCTTTTAATATGAAGCCTGGGTTAACCCTGAACTTCTCAATCTTTCCTATAATAATGCAGCATGTGATAGGATCCTGAGTTATCTGATGTAGACTTATCTTGGGGGGGGGTTGCGGATAGTTATGCTGCTGATCATTTAGATATCACACTTCTCCATCATGAATATTTCCTGCCTGATATGTTCTCAGCAATGGTGTGAGGTATATTGGGAAATGTAAGTCAATGTCCTACAGCAAATTTTGAAAACTGCAAAAATTGTGTGGAGAAATCTGTTTATTGAAATCTAATGTATAAAGGGAATTGGATCAAATAAACATTAGAAGCTACAGGTATGGAAGCAGCGTCGGACTGGCCCACCGGAGAACCGGTGGATTCTCCGGTGGGCCCTGGCATCTGGTGGGCCCTGGCACCTGCTGGCATACAGGGCCAGCAGTTGCCTAGGGCCCCCGCTGCTCCAGGGGCCCCCAGCCAGTGGTGTGTCGCACACCATGCAGCTGCTATGGGGCCCCTGCCAGCGGAGCAGCAGCGGGTGTCAGGAGGCAGGAGCCCCTGTCCCCGCTGCTAAAGAGAAATGAATATTCACTGCGAAGCAGTGAATATCATTTCAGGTCTCCACCCCCAGAGGCCCCGCCCCCAGCCCAGTAAGCCGCTCTGCAGACTACAGCTGTAAGGCGCCGCCCTCAGTCCTCTCTGCTCCTGGCTCACAGCCAGTGCGCGATGACGTCACTACATCGCGCACCCGCTGTGTGTCTGGCAGAGGGGGCAGCTCCTGACACTGAAGCCGGGATCAGCGTGGGAGCGAGGAGGAGAGGTGAGTATTGTGTTTTGTTTGTTTTTTTTATATCTCTCTCGCTCTCTCTATCTGTCTCTCTCTATCTATCTCTATATCTCTATATCTCTCTCTTATATCTATCTATCTATCTATCTCTATATCAATCTCTATCTATTATCTATATCTATCTATTTCTATATCTATCTCTATCTATCGCTCTATCTTTATATCTATCTTTCTATCTCTACATCTATCTCTATATCTATCTATCTCTATATCTTTCTATATATATCTCTATATCTATCTATTATGTCTATCTATCTACCTCTATATCTATCTATCTTACTCTATCTATCTCTATATTTATTATCTCTATATTTATTATCTATCTAGCTACCATCTATATCTATCTATCTTTATCTATATATATCTCTATCTAATATCTATATCTATCTATCTCTATACCTATCTATCTATTTATCTATCCGTTATCTATCTCTATATCTTTTCTCTGTATCTATCTATCTCTATATCTATATCTCTCGCTATCTATCGCTCTATCTCTATATCTATATCTATCTCTATATCTATCTTTATATCTATTTTCCCTTCACCCATGACAGCACCACATGAGAGAGGGATCCGCCCCGCCAGGACAGGAACCTACTGAGACATAAGGGGCGGCACCTCTCCCCCGCTTCAGTTGGGTTCCTGTCCTGGAAGGAATCCCACTGTGGCGGTGCCTGTCATGGGCGAAGAGAAAGAAGACCCAGGCCCGTCCCGGCGCGGGAAGAACAGGTAGCTTACCTGTAGCGCCGGCCGTCGGGTCCTGGAAGCGCAGTCCCCGGGGTCCCTGGGGCTCCGGGTTCGTGCGGGCGTGGATGGGATCCCGGTGACTCCGGGAAGCCCCCACCGCGCCGCCCTCCCCTCGCGCACGCCGCATCTCGATCCCCGTGGCAGGG
Organism: Dendrobates tinctorius; assembly: GCF_039654945.1. Taxonomy (NCBI): domain Eukaryota; kingdom Metazoa; phylum Chordata; class Amphibia; order Anura; family Dendrobatidae; genus Dendrobates; species Dendrobates tinctorius. The sequence goes on along the minus strand of NW_027361788.1, from coordinate 26,272,515 downwards.
GAGAGACGCTGGCGTCTTCCGGCCGCTGACGTCAGCGGCGCTTGGAATGCTGGGTGCGCCGGCTGACGTCAGCAGAAGGCGACGGTGTAATGGCGCCGGGTGCGACGCCGGCCGGCTTTCGGAAGCGCTGGGCCGGCGGTCGCAGGGGGGAGGGGAGGAAGACGCTCACCAGGCGGAGGCATGCAAATTAAAAGGGGAAGACAGCGGTAGATCGGCGGTGCAAGATGGAGTCCGAGCAGGAACGTTCAGCGTCCCTGCCTCCCTCACAGCCCTCTGGCAGAAAGCATGGAAGCCATTCAAGCAGCAGTCGCCCCAGCCGCAGGTCGGGGCACTCCTCAAGGTCCAAAGAGCGCGGGTCAGGTGCTCCGACGCAGCCTCCAAATCCGGTACCCTTGATTACGGGTGGTGAGTGATCTTCGTGAATGTCAGCAGTATATTAATAGGGGTTTTTTCTATTGTATGCTTCACCCTGTAGGAAAGGCCCAGAAAAGCAGGAAGCAAGAAGAACAATAGGGATTGTGCTATATGTAAATCTCCCCTAGCAAGAGACTGGCAAAAAGATCTCTGTGCTTCGTGCATTCAGCGAACTATGGCGGAGGAAGCGCCTAGTTTCGCAGCCAATCTAATATCTGCCCTCAGGTCAGAAATGGAAGGCTCAATTAAGTCCTTATTGAAAAAAGGGAAAAAAAGCAGGAAGGATTTCCCTAGTTCCCCCTCAGATTCCGCATCAGTATCATCTCAGGCGGAAAAATCATCCTCCTCAGACTCCTCAGATAGTGACACAGGGGGTAAGCCATGTTTCCCTGTAGAAGATACAGATGCCCTCCTAAAGGCCATTAGAACCACAATGGGCCTACAGGAAGAAAGGGCGGCTAAAACCCTAGAGGACGTCATGTTTGGGGGGCTTCAGGAGAGGAAAAAACGAACCTTTCCAGTAAACGCGAAAATCCAGGCGCTTATTGAGAAGGAGTGGAAAAAGCCTGAAAAATCGGGGGCCCTTCCATCCGCTTCTAAGAGGCGATACCCCTTTGAATACAAGGATACGGAAATATGGGACAAAGTCCCAAAAATAGATGCAGCGGTGTCCAGGTCTTCCAAAAGGTCGGCCCTGCCCTTGGAAGACGCAGGGGTTCTTAGAGACCCGCTAGACAAAAAAGCGGACTCATATTTGAGGCACGCATGGGAAGCAACAGCAGGAGGTCTTAAGCCGGCGATAGCGGGCACCTGCACGGCACGCTCCCTCATGATCTGGCTGCAGCAGTTAGAAGAGAAGCTGGCGTCAAGGGTCCCAAGAGAGAAGATCTTATCAGACATGTATCTCTTGCACGGGGCAGCGGCTTTTCTGGCAGATACCTCGGCGGACTCTATGCGATTAACAGCCAGAGCAGCGTCACTATCAAATGCTGCTAGACGCGCGTTATGGCTTAAAGGCTGTCCGGGTGACCTTCAGTCCAAGGCCAAATTGTGCTCTCTCCCCTGCGATGGCCGATTCCTGTTCGGCAAAAACTTGGACGATATTCTGGAGAAAGCAGGCGATAAGAAAAAAGGCTTCCCCAGATTCCCTATGGATCAGAGGAGACAGCCCTTTCGGAGGGGAAGATTCAATAGAGGACGTCCTCCCGCTGACAGGAGAAGATGGGAGGATAAAAAGAAGAAAGAATCAGGGTTTATGTTTGGTGGAGGCACCTCCACCTCCAAAAAGTCACCACAGTGACGCCAGTATTCCAGTAGGAGCGAGATTGGCACTCTTTTTCCAGGCCTGGGAAAAGATCTCCTCCAACACCTGGATTCTGAGCATCCTAAAAGAAGGCCTGAAAATCCCCTTTATTCGTCAGCCAAAATCCGTGGTCGTCATCACACCTATCAGGAAGATGACCGAAGAACAACTGGCCTTAGAAACGGAAATCCTGAGCCTGATAGACAAGCGGGTACTGTCCGAGGTGCCACGCTTACAGGAAGGAAAGGGGTTTTATTCGCCCCTTTTCCTAATAAAAAAACCGGATCAGTCATTCAGGACAATCATAAATCTCAGACGCCTCAATCTATGGATAAAGAACCCGACCTTCAAGATGGAATCAGTAACTACGGCAGTGAAGCTGCTACATCAAGATTGCTTCATGGCCGTAGTCGATTTAAAGGATGCGTATTACCACATCCCTATCCATCCAGATTACCAGAAATACCTGAGGGTAGCGCTTTATATTCAGGGCACACTAAGGCACTTTCAGTTCAGGGCTCTTCCGTTTGGCATATCCATAGCCCCGAGGGTCTTCACCAAGGTCATAGCGGAAGTGACAGCCTTTCTCCGGATTCACGATACGGTCATAATACCATACCTGGACGATTTTCTTATAGTGAGCAGTTCAGAGGACCACTGTACAGCACAGCTGACTCAGGTGATCAACACCTTGCAAGAGTTAGGGTGGATAGTCAATTTCAAAAAATCAAAATTACAACCCCTAAAGAAACAGACCTTCCTAGGATTTATACTGGACTCAGAAAGGCAAGAGTGTCTGCTCCCAGAGTCCAAGATAGAGAAGGTGCAAAATCTGGCCTTGGTGGGCCGAAACCAACCATGTATGACATTAAGAAAAGCAATGTCCCTGCTAGGTACCCTAACATCCTGTATTCCGGCGGTCAGGTGGGCTCAGTTTCACACCCGGCAACTCCAGGGGGAGATACTAAGAGCACAAAGATCGCTAAGAGGGCGTTTGGAAGGAAAGCTGGAGCTTTCCTTAAAAACCAGAGACTCTCTCAACTGGTGGTTGAACGAGACAAATCTGACCTTAGGAATACCATGGGACAGACAGGCGACAGATATAATTTTAACAGATGCAAGCTCCTCGGGGTGGGGGGCACACCTAAGGGGCCTCATAGGTCAGGGTTCCTGGACACCTCAAGAAAGGCAGGCATCCTCCAACCTGAGAGAACTGTGGGCAGTGGGCAAGGCCCTAAACCACTTCATTCCGCTACTCCAGGGTCAAGATGTACGCATCATGTCAGACAACAAGGTAGCAGTGGCATACATCAACCACCAAGGAGGGACAAGATCACACTCCTTAATGGAAGCAGCAGCAAACATTCTGAGCAGGGCAGAGGATCACCTACACTCCGTGACAGCCCTACACATAAAAGGGGCAGAAAACATAGAGGCAGATTTCCTGAGTCGCAATACCCTGAGGCAAGGAGAATGGGCACTAAACCGATCTATTTTTCAAAAGTTAATTCAGCTTTGGGGGGAACCGGTGATAGACCTCTTTGCAAACAAGCACAACAGGCAAACAGAAAGGTTCTGCTCTCTAAACCCAAGGGAAAACCCATGGGCAGTGGACTCATTGCACATCCAGTGGAACTTCAGACTGGCTTACGCGTTCCCCCCAGTAGCTCTGATCCCGACTGTGGTAAGAAAAATCAGAAACGATCAAGCCAGGGTGATTCTAATAGCTCCATTTTGGCCAAAAAGGCCCTGGTTCGCTCTGCTACGGAAGATGTCCCTCTCCGATCCTTGGGTTCTGCCAGAAATCCCGGACCTACTAGTTCAGGGTCCAATATTACACGCTCAGGTCAAAGGATTCCATCTGACGGCGTGGAATTTGAAAGGTCGCTTTTAATAGATAGGGGGTTCTCCCCTGGGCTGGTGGCCACTCTGCAAAAAAGCAGGAAACCGGTGACTACTAACATCTACGGCAGAACATGGGATAAGTTCCTACAGTTCTTGGGTAAGCCGTTAGGGAAAGAACCTCCGATTAGTGACATCCTAGAGTTCTTACAATCTGGGTTGCAGATGGGGTTAGCAGTAAACACACTTAAGGTTCAGGTGTCGGCACTAGGGGCGCTCTACAATTGCAAACTGGCATCAGATAGGTGGATAGCCAGATTTATTAAATCCTGCCATAGAGCTAGACCTATTCCAATACCTAGAATAGCCCCCTGGGATTTAAACCTGGTGTTAGAAGCCCTTACAAAAGAACCGTATGAGCCATTACATCAGCTACCCCTAAAGTTTTTAACCCTAAAAACGATCCTGTTAGTAGCCCTCACATCAGCCCGCAGGATAAGCGACTTACAGGCTCTCTCAGTAAATCCTCCTTATACGCAAGTCTTTCAGGATAGGGTAGTGTTAAGAACAGACCCCAGTTACCTGCCCAAGGTAGTGTCAGATTTCCATCGGGGTCAGGAAATTGTTCTTCCATCCTTTTGCGAAAATCCAAAAAATCTGGGGGAGGAAAAATTCCATAGTCTGGATGTTAAAAGAGCTCTTGTAGAATATAAATCTGCCACTAGCCAGTGGAGGAGGTCACAGTCCCTATTCGTAGCTTTTCAGGGTGCCAGGAAAGGCTATGGGGTTTCAAAAGGGACTATTGCTAGATGGATCAGGGAAGCCATTAGTGTAGCCTATTCAGCTAGTGGTATCCCGATTCCTGACGGCATCAAGGCTCATTCCACCAGAGCCGTGGCGACCTCCTGGGCTGAAAAGGCAGAGGTATCAATCGAACAGATTTGTAAGGCCGCTACCTGGGCCTCACCTTCAACCTTCTTTAAGCACTATAGATTAAATCTATCCTCCTCTGCTGACTTAACCTTTGGTAGAAGGGTGCTGCAAGCGGTGGTCCCTCCCTAAGGTGTTTCGAAGTCTCCAAAAATCTCTCATGTGGTGCTGTCATGGGTGAAGGGAAAACCACCATGGTTACTTACCGGTAGCCGGTTTTTCCGGAACCCATGACAGCACCCGTACATTCCCCCCCTTTTTCACTGTATGGTGTGCACAATTAGTAGGGTGTTTTGAGTGTTGTGGTGTTGGATAAACATGTAACTAACCGGGAAGTCCTCTCAATGCTCTGTAACCCAACTGAAGCGGGGGAGAGGTGCCGCCCCTTATGTCTCAGTAGGTTCCTGTCCTGGCGGGGCGGATCCCTCTCTCATGTGGTGCTGTCATGGGTTCCGGAAAAACCGGCTACCGGTAAGTAACCATGGTGGTATCTATATATCTATCTCTATCTATCTCTATATCTATCTCTATATCTATATCTATTTCTCTCTATATCTATCTCTATAGCTATCTATCTATATATCTCTATCTATCTCTATATCTATCTCTCTGTATATCTATCTATCTTTCTATCTCTATATCTATATATCTATCTTTCTCTATCTATTTATCTCTATATCTTTTCTCTGTATCTATCTCTCTCTATATCTATATCTATCTATCTATCTATCTATCTATCTCTATATATATCTATTATCTCTATATCTATATCTATTTCTCTCTATATCTATCTATCTATTTATCTCTATATCTATCTCTCTGTATATCTATCTATCTTTCTATCTCTAAATCTATCTCTATATCTATCTATCTTTATCTATCTATCTATTTATCTCTATCTATCTATCTATCGCTCTATCTCTATATCTATCTTTCTATCTCTACATCTATCTCTATATCTATCTTTCTATCTATCTCTATATCTATCTATATCTATATCTATCTATTATGTCTATCTATCTAGCTATCTCTATTATCTATAGCTACCTATCTCTATATCTTTCTATCTTACTCTATCTCTATATCTATCTGTTATCTCTATATTTATTATCTATCTTTATCTATCTATCTCTATTATCTATATCTATCTCTCTATCTATTTATCGATCTCTGTATCTATCTCTCTATCTACCGCTCTCTCTGTCTCTATTTTTATATCTATATCTATCTATCTCTATATCTATCTATTATCTCTATATCTATCTACCTATCTATCTCTATATCTATCTCTATATCTATATCTGTTTCTCTCTATATCTATCTCTATATCTCTCTCTCTATAGCTATCTATATATTATCTCTATATCTATCTATCTATATATTATCTCTATATCTATCTATCTCTATATCTATCTTTCTATCTAACACTATATCTCTATATCTATCTCTATATCTCATTATCTATCTCTATCTCCATCTCTCTCTCTTTATCTATCTATCTATTGATCTATCCATCTATCTCTATATCTATCTCTATATCTATCTATTATATCTATCTATTATCTCTATTATCTATATCTATCTATCCATCTATCTAGCTAGCTATCTCTATCTATCTATCTTTCTAACTCTATATCTATCTATCTCTATACATATCTCTATATCTAGCTATTATCTCTATATCTATCTCTATATCTATCTATCTTTCTATATCTATCTGTCTCTATATCTATCTATCTATCTATCTATCTATCTCTATATCTATTATCTCTATATCTATCTCTATATATATATCTATATATCTATTTTTATTTATAGCCATCTATCTATATATATTTATCTCTATATCTATCTATATATGTCTATATTATTATTATTATTATATCTGTATATCTCTATCTATTATCTATCTCTATCTATATATCTATCTATCTGTATATCTCTATCTATTATCTATCTCTATCTATATATCTATCTATCTCTATATCTATCTATCTATCTATCTATCTATCTATCTATATTTCTTTCTATATCTATCTTTATATCTATCTCTATCTATCTTTATCTATCTCTATGAATCTTTCTATCTATATCTATCCATTATCTACTTTCTATCCATTATCTACTATCTATCTCTATATCTATCTATTTCTACATCTATCTTTCTATCTATATCTATCTAACTCTATATCTATATATCTATATAGCATTATACCCTATGATGGGGCAGCGTTATACCCTATGAGGGGGGCAGTATTATACCCTATGAGGGGGCAGCATTATACCCTATGAGGGGGCAGCATTATACCCTATGAGGAGGGCAGCATTATACCCTATGAGGAGGGCAGCATTATACCCTATGAGGAGGCAGCATTATACCCTATGAGGAGGGCAGCATTATACCCTATGAGGAGGCAGCATTATACCCTATGAGGGGGCAGCATTATACCCTATGAGGGGGGCAGTATTATACCCTATGAGGGGGTGCATTATTCCCTATGAGGGGGTGCATTATTCCCTATGAGGGGGGCAGTATTATACCCTATGAGGGGGGCAGTATTATACCCTATGAGGGGGCAGCATTATTCCCTATGAGGGGGTGCATTATACCCTATGACCTATGAGGGGGGCAGTATTATACCCTATGAGGGGGGCAGTATTATACCCTATGAGGGGGTGCATTATACCCTATGAGGGGGTGCATTATACCCTATGAGGGGGTGCATTATACCCTATGAGGGGGGCAGTATTATACCCTATGAGGGGGGCAGTATTATATTCTATGAGATGGCTGCATTATATTCCATGAGATGGCTGCATTATACTATGTGAGGGGGCTGCTTTATATTCTATGAGGGGGCTACCCCAACTCCTGCTACATAATTAAGACATGTACAACCTTATATTATACCCGGATATTAGCGTGTTTTACCGCATAATTGGTGGTCTGGTATTTAACTCTATGCAGCTACATAGTGGGCCCCAAGAATGATTTTCTCTGGTGGGCCCAAGGTGTTCCAGTCCGACGCTGTATGGAAGGTTCTAGTAGACCCATGTATTATACAGTTGTTATGCTCTTTTATCCACTCCTCCATGGAAATGTGAGGTTTTGACCACTAATTCTTTGATTCATCTGTTAAATTCTTATCAATACTTGATTCTAGAACTGAAGAAAAAAATTTAGATTTTGTTGAGATCCAGATTTGTTGCTCCAATCATCTCACCATAACAGCAGAGCTTTGGCAGATATTACTTTACATATTTTCTTGCTGAATTCTATAAATTGGTGTCTTGTATTGCACGTACCATGGATGGTGTGTCAGAATATAACTCTAGGAAGCTCCTGCACAATCTTTGAGTGAGAGTTGTTATGAATGGGTCACCGAGGAGGAAAACAAGACCAAGCAAAGTCACAGAAGACCAGAGAGGTTGGTAGCTACGCGGATTGCAGACCCCTGATCCTAACCACACAACTAACAGTAGCCTCGTCACAGCCGGAGGACTAAATAAGCCTAAAACAAGAAAAGGGGAAATCTAAAACTGCCCCAGAGCAGACCACAAAGGAATAGACAGCCCCCCACACATGTATTGACGGTGAGACAGATGAAAACACGAACACAGGTAGGAAAATAGGCTGAGCAAACGATGGGGCCCACACTAGCTAGAAAGGACAGGAAAGGAAAGATACTGTCTGCAATCACGCCAAAAAACCCTGCAAAAATGTCCAACACTTCTGAAACGCAAAATATAACCTGAAGTAACTAGACTTCTCCCACTATATCAGCACTCTGGCATATTCTGAGAACAGAGCAAAAAGAGGCCAATCTATTAAGGAACAAAAAGAAAACTGGCACATACAGTGACATAAGAGTGGAAATTTAGCACAGCCCCAGTCGGGGCTGGCTGACCACACGAAAAACTGAATAGACCAAACCAAATCAAATGTGAACATTAGCAAAGACAACTTAGCTTGAGAAGGCAGGAACTGAGCTGGAAACTAAGACCTCAGGAGGCAGGAAAAAATCACCAGCATGGGAATAGGGAGTCAGCTGTCTTAAATCCAGTCTGAGACTCCAGATGTCCAATCCTCTTCCTCATTATCAGGTGGCAGGTCTCTTAATTAGATCAGCTTCATTACCTCCTGCCACCACCAGAGGGAGCCCGGAAAGAGAACTCACAACTCCTCTGTCAGCACAGCCAGCTCCCTCACCAGAAACCAGAGGCAGACCAGAAAATGATTTCACAACAGAGAGTACTCGAATCCTAGACCTTGAATGCGACAAAAAAATGCAGAATTTTACAGTGATGAAAATAAGAGTACATACAAATTTTCCTGAAAACTTTTTTAAATCAGTGAATAACAGTAACAGAATACAACCTTGCTGTGTGTGAAGGCCCTCTGTGCAAATGTTTTACTTCTTTGGCCCATCTAGACTTGTGTTCTAGTGAAGTCATGCTAGAAGACCATTGCCGTACCTGTAAACTGTGGAATTCCAGAATTGTGCACTCTCAATGCTGGAAGCTGGGGCAGCTTTCCCTTTGCAGCATTGGAGGAATGTAAGGGGACTGAATCCACCGGACCAGCTTCAGAGCACCACTTACTAGCTCCACTGGATAGAGCTTCTAAACGCTGCACTTCTTTCTGAGGAGATTGGCCACTACTGATAGACTGAAGAGGTAGCTGGTTGCCTAGACAACGAGTAGTACAAAATTAATTAAAAATCTCTTATTGAGAACAGAGAGAATATTTTATAATAGCAAAGTTGCTTTTGCAATTTAGCCAATTATGATGAGGAGTATAACCTTTTAAAAAAATATCATCTAACTTCTGTATCACTCTACTGAGAACCATATCTTGAAACTGGGCCAAAGACAATGATCCTTTGGGATCTAGTCACCCTAAAGAGGGTTTTACACATAGCGATATCACTAGCAATATCGCTAAAGCATCACCGATTTGGTGACGCAGCAGCGATATCGCTAGCAATATCGCTATGTGTGATACTTACCTCCGACCGGCTCCCCCGCTGTCTGTCGTTGATCGCGCAGCTCTATTTCTCGTCGGGCGCGTCCTGCTGGGCTTCCTGCTGGCGCCGACGAGCGACGCGTGGATGCGGGCAGGAGGACGTCAGGATCGCCGCTTCTGAAAGCTAAGTAACGACCGCTGTATCGCTGCTGCATCGCTGTGAGATCTGCCTGTGTGGCAGCTCACTAGCGACCATTTAGCGATGCACTAGCAATCCTGACCGGGTCGTATCGTTGTCGGGATCGCTGGTGCATCGCTAAATGTAAAGGGGCCTGTTATGATGAGTCACCGAAGGAGGAAAAAACAAAATACCAGCTAAGTCCAGAAAAACCAGAGAGGTTGGCAGCTATCGGATTGCAGACCCCTGAACCTATCCACAACAACTAGCAGTAGCCGTGGGGGGTTCCTACGGTGCCCTAGACCCCTCGATCACAGCCGGAGTGCTACATAGCCTAAAGACAGAAAGGGGAAAAACTAAACTGCCCCAGAGCAGACCCCAAAGCAATAGGCAGCCCCCAACATATAATGACGGTGAAGCAAGATGAAAACACTAACACAGATAGAAAGATAGGTTGAGCAAATGATGGGGCCCAAGCTAACTACATAGGACAGGATAGGAAAGCTGCTGTCTGCCATCCGCAAAAACCCTATCAAAATGAGCCAACCGACTGATAGGAAAAACAGGCCCTGAAGTCGCTAGGCTTCAAAAGACTATATCAGCACTCAGGTATATTCTGAAGACAGAGCAAAAGATCAACAGATCAGAGACAAAAATGGAATTCAGCTCACCCCCGGCCGGGGATGGCAGAACTCCCAAAAAACAAGGCAAAACAAAAACACAACTGAAGAGTACAAAGCAGAGCAGAAAAACTTAGCTTTGAGACGCAGGAATCAGACTGGTCTCCAAGAAACCAGCAGGAAAATCACCAGCCAGGAAGAAGGGCGTCGGCAGCCTTATATCCAGTCCTCAATTCCAGCCACCCAGTTATCATCTAGCTGCCCAGGTTTTTATTAATCAGTCTCACTACCTTCCTTCACCAGAGGAGGGAGTTCATCAAACCTCAATGGTGAAGGGAAAAATGAACTCACAACAGGGGCCTTAAGTTGTGATGATGCAAGACAATTCAAGAGCTGTACAAAACCAGGAGCCAGATAATCAGCTCAGTGCAGGAATCTAAACATGGCATCCGATCTCAATTCCAGCCAATTCTGCATTGAAAATGTCAAACAGTGCTCTTTCCCTTCCGAGCTCTGCCATGCAACCAAACAGTTGTTTACCCCCACATATGGGGTATCGGCGCATTCAGGAGAAATTGCACAACAAATTTTGTCATAAATTTTCCCTTTTTACATTTGTGAAAATAAAAAAAACTGGTTCTGAAGTAAAATGTTTGTGAAAAAAAGTTAAATGTTCATTTTTTCCTTCCACATTAGTTCAGTTCCTGTGAAGCACATAAAGGGTTAATAAACTTCTTGAATGTGGTTTTGAGCACCTTGAGGGGTGCAGATTTTAGAATGGTGTCACTTTTGGGTATTTTCTGTCATGTACACCCCTCCAAGTGACTTCAAATGTTATGTGGTCCCTGAAAAAAAGGTTCTGTAAATTTTGTTGTAAAAATGAGAAATCGCTGGTCAAATTTTAACCCTTATAATTTCCTAACAAAAGAAAATTTTGTTTCCAAAATTCTGCTTATGTAAAGTAAACATGTGGGAAATGTTATTTATTAACTATTTTATTTATTAACTATTTTTTTTCATAAATAAACACAAGTCATATCGAAGAAATTTTACCAATAACATGAAGTACAATATGTCACAAAAAATAATCTCCGAATCAGCGGGATCCGTTAAAGCGTTCCAGAATTATAACCTCATAAAGTGACAGTGGTCCGAATTGTTAAAATTGGCCCGGTCATTAAGCTGCAAATTGGCTCCATCACTAAGGGGTTAAGCAGTGTCATCTTGTCTTCCCACTCTCATTTTATATGTTTAATTATGAATCCACAGTATTAAGAGAAAAAAAAGTACATTAGACTGAATAAATCCAGTGTTTCTGTGGTTTAATTCAGGAACGTACGTGTCAGCAGGTTCCCACTGAGCGGTAATAGACTCCCAGCAAGCATGTTATTGAGTCACCTCCATAACTCTTCACTACTGACCTGATGAGATCATGATTGTAACTACACGGCTGCTCTGCAGAGTCTCGTGTCTCTGGCGTTAACATGTTCTTGACCGTTTTGGGGTTCTTGTCACCTGGACATTGTCTGGATTGGCAACAACAATATTATGCTTCAATCTGACTTCATCATCTGGATCTGTGGTATGTAACCATATCTAATTCATTAGCCAGAAGGAAAAGCTTGCATCACCTGCATTCACTTAGATTAGCATTGGAGACCTGGCAGAGCAGTTTTATCTGAGGACAACATAGGAAAAAGAGCAGAAACCTTATGGTAAATGTGGAAAGTATCTTCAAAGTTACAAATAAATTTCCATTTAGGTCATACATTTTTTAGGTAAAGGTAGTGATTCACATGGACTGCAGGATTCAGACTGGTACGTGGATATGTTGGGTGCTATCTGGTTTGTTGAAACGTAAAGCACAAGTATAACTAATGTTATAACATCATGCACACAGCCATATAATTCAAAGGTTATTTTTTTTCCTCAAGGATTCCATATGCTGAATTAAATATATTTTCCTCTCAGAACATTGTATGCAGGGAAAGAATACAGTGACACATAATACAGACGAATAGGGACTATGTGTGGGTGTGTTGCCATGCAGAGTCACAGCACAGGACAATGCTGTAATGTGCAATAAAGCCATTAAATAGAACCGGTCAGGTGATCTCTGCTGCCCCATGTCAGAGCAGGTCATGATAGGCAGTGTTCCCCCCTAGACAGCCACCAACAGGTCATGTTTTCAGGATTTCCTTAGTATTGCCAGGTGATAATTACATTCTGGATGGGCAAGAATTCCATCACCTGGCCAATACTAAGGAAATCCGGAAAACATGACCCATTGGTGGCTTCTGAGGACCAGAATTGGGGAGAGGGAGAGAAGATGAGCACTGTCATGTATTGGATTATACAGGACTAATGATGAGCGAACATCTTCGGATAACATGTTATCCGAGGATCTTGTTCTTGCTCGAATAATATGTTCGATTCCCCGCGGCTGCATGTTTTGCGGCTGTTAGACAGATGCAGCACATGTGAGGATCCCTGCGTGTGTTGCAGCTGTTTAACAAACAGGCAATCCCTGCATGTGTTGCAGCTGTCTAACAAACAGGCAATCCCCGTATTTGTTGCGACTGTCTAACAAACAGGCAATCCCTGCATGTGTTGCGGCTGCCTAACAAACAGGCAATCCCTGCATGTGTTGCGGCTGTCTAACAAACAGGCAATCCCTGCATGTGTTGCAGCTGTCTAACAAACAGGCAATCCCCGTATTTGTTGCGACTGTCTAACAAACAGGCAATCCCTGCATGTGTTGCGGCTGCCTAACAAACAGGCAATCCCTGCATGTGTTGCGGCTGTCTAACAAACAGGCAATCCCTGCCTGTGTTGCAGCTGTCTAACAAACAGACAATCATTGCATATCTTGCGGCTGTCTAACAAACAGTCAATCCTGGCATGTGTTACAACTGTCTAATAGCCAGGAATGATTAAGGCAAGGGAAATCGAACATATTATTCAAGCACACCCCAGATACTCAGATAACATCCAAGCATGCTTTGAATAACACCTTATCTGAGCATGTTCGCTTTTCACTATACAGGACACCTAGGACAGAGAACGTCTTGTTTACCCACACACAGAACAGTTGACAGCTTTCCCAGCATTAAGCCGGTTTCACACATGTGACGTGTGATTTGTTATGCCCACACTGGGCCGTGATTCTGACCAAATCTCTACAGCATCATCAGAAAGTTCAGGTCAACAGTCAGCTGTCCTGTACTCAGACCTTGAATGTCAGATGTATGAATTCAAAACAAGGAGAAAAGACTAGGCTAATAGCACTGTGTATGAACTTAGCCTAAGGCCTAATTCAGAATATCCATTTTTGTTGTACGTTAAAAAAACGGACATGTTTCTTCAGTGATTTTCATCAGTGTGACATCCAAGTTTTGTCAGAGTTTCATCAGTTTTTCTAAAACTAAAAAAGTGGTTTGGTACCGTGTTAGCCAGTAGAAAAAAATATATATATAAAGTGCAACTTTATATAGCACTTTATATATATCAGTTTTTCTCTGATGAGGACAAAAAAGTTATATATAATATAAAATATAAATATATATATATATATAAGTGCTACTTTATATAGCACTTTATATATATATATCAGTTTTTCTCTGAGGAAAAAAAAAAGTTTTTCCTACTTCTCCTGATTAAGATAGGATGGCATCTGAGTGCTAATAGTAGACAGAGTGAAGGAATTGCACACCTAACTGCACTTGGAGATGATTCAAATTGGATGTACTGTCAGTATTTCATATCCATTGGTTACACTGAAGTAAGTACAGTATTGCGTTAACATTTCGGGTGTAGACAATTCATCAGACGTATAGGCTATATTCTATGCATATAAGTCGAAGGAGTCCAGGCTGCGGGGTAAGGATTCCCCCAATCCCCAAACAAGGACAACCAGGATCCAGCTCTTTCAAGGTGTGTCTGAGTACTGTTCTTATTTTTTCATTGACCCATAGATTTGCATTGATGATTTTGATCCAACACTCTGATCAATATCTGATATGTCTCTGCAATTTTACACAGACCACCTAGTCTGAGGAAAAGTTTAGATATGTGAACTACTCCATAGACTATTGCAGGTATAAGTGCTACATGTGAAAAACATGGATAGCACTCATACGCAAACAAATGATGTCTGAATGAGGCCTAAATCTGTGTATAGTGTGGGGTAAGTCGGACTGTTTCTGTCTCTCATGGGCATCCTGCCATTATTTATTAAGATTTACTAAGTTTTTATAAAATAATCCTTTTCAAAATTGTGTATTCCAATATATCTGCTCTCCTGCTGTCATATCCTTCTCTCAAACAGGGCTGGAGAGATCACCGGACAGCTTCACTTTAAATGCAATGTACATAGGGAACCAGCATTGGTCAGTGATATCGTCACTGCATAGCTATCACTACTGGATGTAAAAAAGACTCTTCTTACGCCCACAAGCAGTGGGCACACAATATGTTCTGAGAACATTTGGTAGGTTCAGGGTTGGCAGCAGAAACCCCTCATACATGATCCTCTCACATACAGTTGTGCTCAAAAGTTTACATACCCCGGCAGAACTTTTGCTTTCATGGCCTTTTTTCAGAGAATATGAATGATAACACCATGGTTAGTGATTGGGTGAAGCCATTTATTGACAAACTACTGTTTTTTTCTCTTTTTAAATCATAATGACAACCCAAAACATCCAAATGATGCTGATTAAAAGTTCACATACCCCATTTCTTAATACTGTGTATTGCCCCCTCTAACATCAAAGACAGCTTGAAGTCTTTTGTGTTAGTTGTGGATGAAGTTCTTCATTTTCTCAGATGGTAAAGCTGCCCACTCTTCTTGTCAAAAAGCCTCCAGTTCCTGTAAATTCCTGGGCTGTCTAGTATGAACTGTGCGCTTGAGATCTCCCCAGAGTGGCTCAATGATATTGAGGTCAGGAGGCTAGGATTGCCACTCCAGAGCGTTCACTTTCTTCTGCTGCAGCCAATGACAGGTTGACTTCACCTTGTGTTTTGGATTGTTGTCATGTTGGAGCGTCCAAGTACGTCCCATGCACAGCTTCTGAGCTGATGATTGCAAATTTGCCTCTAGTATTTGCTGATAACATGCTGAATTCATCTTTCCTCCAAGTTTCCTGTGCCTTTGTAGTTCACATAACCCCAAAACATCAGCGATCCACCTCCGTGCTTTACAGTAGGAATGGTGTTCCTTTCATCTTAGGCCTTGTTGACCTCTCCCTAAATGTAACGTTTATGGTTGTGGCCAAAAAGTTAAATTTTGGTCTCATCACTCCAAATTACCTTGTTCCAGAAGTTTTGAGGCTGGTCTCTGTGCTGTTTTGCATATTGTAGGTGAGATACTTTGTGGCATTTGCGCAGTAATGGCTTTCTTCTGGCGACTCGACCATGCAGCCCATTTTTCTTCGAGTGCCTCCTTATTGTGCGTCTTGAAACAGCGACACCGCTAGTTTTCAGAGAGTCCAGTATTTCAGCTGATGTTATTTGTGGTTTTTCTTTGCATCCCAAACTATTTTTCTGGCAGTTGTGTTCAAAATTTTTGTTGGTCTACCTGACCGGGGTTTTGTTTTTACAGAGCCCCTGATTTTCTATTTGTTAATCACAGTTTGAACGCTGCGGACTGGTATCATCAATTCCTTGGATATCTTTTTGTATCCCTTTTATGTTTTATACACTTCAACTACCTTTCCCATAGATCCGTTGACAATTCTTTTGCTTTCCCCATGACTCGCAATCCAGAAATGTCAGTGGCTGGAAGAAAACTGCAAGAGTCTGGATCCCAGAAACTCACTCAGCTTTTATGCACACACACTGATTACAAGCACACAGGTCACAGTTGAGGATGTTACCTTTAGTAGCCATTAAAACCCATTTGTGTCAACTTCTGTGCATGTTATCAGGCCAAAATCACCAGGGTATGTGAACTTTTGATCAGGGTCATTTGGATGTTTTGGGTTGTCATTATGATTTTAAAAGAGAAAACACAGTAGTGTGACAATAAATGGCTTCACCCAACCACTAACTTTGAGTGGAGAAAAAGTTTTGGTGTTATCATTCATATTCTGTGAAAAAAGGCCAAGCACGCAAAAATTCTGCCGGGGTATGTAAACTTTTGAGCACAACTGTATGTGCTGACTCAGCTCTCTTGTAACCAGTTAATGCTGGATATGACTCACGTGTTGGCGAGTGGTTAGCGCGTCGCTTTCTATGAATGTCGTAGCTGGGTCCAGCTGGACTGAGCTGCTCTTATTGTTCCTGAAGCCAATCAACCAAGCAGCCCAAGAAGAATCTAATGCAGGGAGAAATTAGGACATGGATAATAATGTAAATGTACCATTCTGTCTCAGGATTATCACTATTGGATCAAATGACAAAAACAGATACAGTAAATCCACAGGAATGCAAGCTTATAGGACAATATAATCACAGGCCTGTAATGTAACACCTTAATTTCAGTTATGGCACATACAGTCCCTTATAATGTACAGCATGATATGTGGTGTGAGAAGTTCCCATCCACTTGGGAGCCTCCAGATGCGCCGTGTGTGGGCCGTTAGCCAAATACAACACACCCGTCTTTCTGCTCTGTGCATTTATAGCTTTAGATGTTTACTTTCTGGCCCCTCTTCTCTGCATTTTTACTTGTCACTTCCCATTGCTCTTTTTCTCCCTCATTCATGTAAGCTAAACATAAATTGTTCTCTCCCCCTCCCACACAAGTTAACTGAATATTGGAGGGCGGCATGCAGTGCAGCAGTGCATGCCGTATCTCCAAGTATTGAATATGATGGTGGCACCAGCGTTTCCCAACTCGTCTTTTGCAATGTGGAATAGATTGGCTAGATTGTGTCATGTCATTATTACTATGTCCATATCCATATGTAATATATCATTTGATTTGTTTACAGGGAGAACAAGGGGAAGATGGCAAAACGGAAGGTGCCCCCGGTGCTCCTGGAGATAGAGTAAGACCTTATTCACACTAAGAATCAAAACTAAGAGAAAACTGACAAAGAGGCCAATAATCTTTAAGTTAAAAGTAAATCAGGAACATTATTGATTAAGAATTTGATGCACCGGGGGAATAAAAACAGCCAGAAGAAAAGCAGACGCTAATCCAACTGGTAAACATATATAATATAACCAAAAACCATAGATGATACAGAAGTATAAAAGATACAGTGTCTTTGGAAAGTATTCGGCTCCCTGGAACTTTTCAGCCTTTTCCCACATATCATGCTTCAAACATAGAGATACCAAATGTAAATTTTTGGTGAAGAATCATCAACACTTTTCAGTTTTTGAATTTCCACAAAAATTTAAAATAACCAATAAATTTTGTTCAACTTCACAATTCTGTCCCACTTGTTGATTCTTCACCAAAAATTTACATTTGGTATCTTTATGTTTGAAGCATGATATCTGGGAAAAGGTTGAAAAGTTCCAGGGAGCCGAATACTTTCGCAAGTCACTGTATGTATAAGAAAGTCGCTGCTAGGTATCAAAACACACCTATTGGTTATACAGCACACTTGTGAATTAATAGTAATGTCATATTAAATAGAAGGGTATCAGAAAATGGATGCACCTATGTATCATCTATGGTTTTTGATTATATTATACATGTTTACCACTTGCATTAGCGTCCGCTTTTCTTCTGGTTGTTTTTATTCCCCCCGTGCACCAAATTCTTGATCAATAAAGTTCTTGATTTACTTTTCACTTAAATATTATTGGCCTCTTTGTCGGTTTTCTGTTCATTTTTGTTATCATGCAATATTACTGATGGGTCACTGTTAGTGATGATCGAATGTGCTGGGATAAGGTGTTATCTGAGTATGCACGTGTGCTAATCGAGTGTCTTCTGCGTGCTCGAAAAATGTTTGACTCTCAGCTCCTGCATGTCCTAACAAACAGGCAATACATGCATGTGTTGCGGCTGTCTAACAGCCGTAAGACATGCAGCCACGGCGACTCGAACATGTTTCTTAAGCACCGCCGTTGAAACTCTGTTAGCAGATGAGGATGCTCATATAGCACCTTATCCCAGCACGGTCACTAGTCACTATATAATAGTCCAGCATACACATGCACCTATATAGGATGCTCCTTCTCACTTATGGTGTGATTTCGGTCACCATTTAGTTACAATGATTATATATGCATGTGTATTATTGCTCACTTTTGAGTTTTCTTAATCTTACTCACACCAACACTAGACTAGATCCCCATGCACAGCCTGGGCAAGACGCATATATTAGTCAATTAATGTATCTGCATTTGCTCATCCTCCCTCTACAGCCAGAACTGGTCCAGCAGGAGGTGATTTTTTTTTTTTTTTTGTGGGGGAGAGCTCCTTGTCCCAAGTTCTTGACCAACTTGTTAGTGAGTCAGAAATAGATTTTAGGACTTTGTCTAGTGCCCAACAAAATAACGGTACAGAAACTCACACGACCTGATGCAACCCATTATCATTTTTTAGGGACCTGTTGGTGATCGTGGAGACAGAGGGGAATCGGGGGACCCAGGATACCCTGTGAGTTGATGCACTGACCAGATTTTTTATGATGTGGCTTACTTTCTATAAGTACTAGGGCTGAAACATGTATGACATATACACTAATTTATCATAAATCTGTCCAAATATGCAGAGCAAAACTGAACGTCCTTCAACAGCATGTCGCTTTTCCATCTTAGGTTTTTTATTATCTGCTCATTTAATATAGAATATCCTTCTATTGATCACAGCTCCATATTCCCTGCACCTTCATGTAGGCACCACTAAAGGGAGAGCTGCTGTATATAAACTTCTCGGCTCCCCTTAGTGGTGGCGACAGGCAGCCAGCTTTGTAAAGTAGTAAAGTCTATGTAGAGGATTCTGAGTGGACACATAAGAATAGTAAATCTGTCCTGTATTATTAATTATCCATTCGGGATACAGCAGATTTGTTGTTAGAAGTAATTTTATTAATTCTCAGGTTGATATTAATCTTTTTTTTTTTTTTGATACTTCTATACAGGGTCAAGAAGGACCAGAAGGCCCCAGAGGAAAAGCCGGACAACAGGGTTTACCAGTAAGTTCCTGCATGTATCTATATATTCCTATCATTTGTGAAGAATGTTTACAATTTATGTGAGGGGTATGCCCAATTGCAGATATGTGAACACACCGTTATTGTGCCACAAGGTCATTTACTATTTACTTTTTGTTATATGGATTTTGGCTTCTATTGATTTCAGTTGGTAGAAGCGATGTGGCCAAAATTGCCATTGTAAAATGTGTGCACAATACCTGAAAGCACACGTAATGTACCTTATATACTTGTGTATAAGCCGACCCCCTTAATTTTGCCACAAAAAACTGGGAAAACTTATTGACTCGTGTATAAGCCTCGTGTGGAAAATGCAGCAGCTACTGGTAAATTTCAAAAATAAAAAGATACCAATAAAAATAAAATTAATTGAGACATCAGTAGGTTAAATGTTTTTGAATATCCATATTGAATCAGGAACCCCATATGATGCTCCATACAGTTCATGATGGCCCCATAAGATGCTCCATACAAAATACACCACATATAATGCTGCACAAAGGTTAATAATGGCCCCATAAGATGCTCCATAGAATAATATGCCCCATATGCTGCTCCATAAAGGTTATAGCCCAATAAGATGCTCCATAGATTATGCCCCATATGCTGCCCCATAAAATGCTCCATAGATTATGCTCCATATGCTACCCCATAAGATGCTCCATAGAATATCCCCCCATATGCTGCCCCCATAAGATACTCCATTGAATATGCCCCCATATGCTGCCCCCATATGCTAGCCCCCATAAGATGCTCCATTGAATATGCCCCCATAAGATGCTCCATTGAATATGCCCCCATAAGATGCTCCATTGAATATGCCCCCATAAGATGCTCCATAGATTATGCCCCCATATATTGCTGCTGCCGCTACTGCAGGTATTAAAAAAAAAAAAAAAAAAAAAAGACATACTCGCCTCTCGTCACTAGGGGCCAGGTGTCGGTGTGCTGAGCAGGCGGGGACACCGGCGCGCTATGGGGGACAGGTGTCTTCGCTGGCTCAGGACCCAGCACCTGAGATATTCACCTGTCTCGGTACCAACGCTGCTCGCAGCTGTCTGCCCACCGGGTCCCTCTGTGACTGTTCAGACAGAGGGCACGCACTAACTACATCATTGCGCCCTCTGCTATCTGAACGTCACTGGCAGCGGCGAGCAGTGTTGGAACCAGGACAGGTGAATATAGCATAATACCTCCCCATGGCGCGGTCTCTGCAGCCCTGTTCTCCCTTCCTTCCTTCAGCGGTCACGTGGTACCGCTCATTAAAGTAAAAAATATGTGCATATTCATGACTGAGCGGCACCATGTGACCGCTGTAGGAAGGAAGGGAGACCGTGGGACAAGCAGGGGGGGCTGCAGAGACCGCGCCAGGGGGTTGAGTATGATGTGACACCCCCGCTCCTCCCCCACCTTCCCCCTGGCTATATGACTTGCGTATAAGCCGAGAGGGGGACTTTCAGCTCAAAAAAATGGGCTGAAAATCTCAGCTTATATGCATGTATATACGGTATTTGAAGAGTTACATCTTTCTTTATTTTTTTTGCAGGGCCATCCTGGACCACGAGGTTTTCAGGGGTTAAAGGGATCCAAAGGCATGATGGTAGGTTGTGATTAGTCACATAGTCATGGTAGCTACAGGCTACTACTGCCAGAGTAGCAAGCAATTAATGTTATCTATTCATTATGACAGGAGTTTACCAGCTTGTGTGTCCTCCTTGTGAGAGTTGAATATAATTGCTCCTGACAGATTTTCACCAAAAATTGCTTCCATTTTGTTTATCGTGTATCCAGAGATATCACCATCGTATAGAGTCCATTTTCTCTTCAGTAAATTGCCAACCAATGATTATGGAGGTAGTTATCAATTTGTATGAACAGAAGTCTTAGGATGGCCTTTCAGTATTTGGGCATTATGTCACTGAGTGAATTAATGAGATCTGTCTTTGTTTCTAAAACTTCATAATTGTGAGCTCTGAATTTCAGGTTAAAGTGTAGAAGAAAACAATGTAGACTTCAACTAGCCTTATATACAGTGTCATTTCACTTTTATCAGGGTTTAACGGGAAAACCAGGAAAATCGGGAGAAGCCGCCTCACGTGGACCACCTGTAAGTAAAGTTCCCCACAAGAAAATTCATATCTAGAATAGCAAATCCCATTGTGTTTGCGACTCATTGTGGCCCATACAATGCGGCTGGCCATTCAATATCTGTCCCAACTCTCCCATACATAATAATACTTGGCCAAGCTTTCCTGTGTTCTCTATGGGGAGGGCAGAGTAAGCAACTGAAGAAGTCATCTAGCAGCGGATTATCTCCCTGCAGATCAAAAGGATCGAGCTAAATGTTTCACACTCTTCATATTTATGTCACACAGACTGAAACGTACTAGACGCCACCAAGAGATGGCGCTACATGCACATCTCATCACTTCAGAAAGTTTGTCTCTCTCTCTCTCTCAGAGAGGTTATGCAGCAGCTGCATTGTATATTAGCCAAGTTTCAGATGCTGCCAGGAAGTTCCTGCTTGTCTTTTTTAAACGAGGTTCTGCAGTAGAGGTTTGTTTTGTAAGACATAATCTACCTCCTATAATAAATTAGGTATCCCCTCTGAGCTCAGTGACCTGTATGGAAGCTCAGTGCCTCGGAGAGTAGATCACTTTATATATTTCGGCATCACTTACGGTTCATGGCAGCGGTTAATCAGGAAAAGCAAGAGGCAGAGACCAAGGATTGTGTGTTTTTGTGAAAGGTTTCACCTTTGTAAAATGATTGTACATCCTTGTTTTTAGGGAGCAGTAGGAATGGCTGGACCACGGGGAGTGGTAGGAAGACAAGGCCATGAGGGTCCCCCAGGGCCAGATGGAATACCAGGGAAAGATGGCACCGCCGGGTTGAGCGTAAGTGTCCTGTCTGTGTGTAGTACTTTACAATCCAACAGATGAAACGTGATTTCATTATTTTTTTTTTCCTAGGGAGAACAAGGTGATGATGGAGAAATTGGCCCTGCCGGCATGTCGGGAAAGCGAGGAAACAATGGTGTGCCAGGATTACCTGGGGCTCAGGGACCAATTGGACTCAGGGTAATTGCTGTGTGTGCACTACTAATAATCAGCTTGTTACAGTAGATATCTTGTTCTGGCCAGCGATGAATTATCACTGATTTTCCATGTTCTGACAGAAACATGGCCGCATTGTTCCAAAAACAGCATCACACATGTCTGCAGGCTATGTCTGGTATTGCAGCTGATCTCCATTGAAGTGAATGGCTGCAATACCAAACACAACCTGTATCCAAGTGTGGCACAGTTTTTTTGTGGGTTTTTTTGTTTAGAAAGCAGCAATGTTTTCATAATTAATAAAAAAACAGGGGCAGTAAGTGGAAGCTAAAAGCTGAGATAGACAGAAAATGGCATCACTATGGAGCACTAAGAGAAGCTTTAGGAGATAATTGCCACTGGTATAACAGAACCATTCAGGGATTTTGTGACCCCCCCCTCTGGGTTTAACATTAAAACCTGTGGGGGTGGAGCAGAGGAGGAGCATTACATGCACCGATTGATCATGTAATCAGACATGTCCATATACTGTCCTATCCTGATGGCTACACTTATTAGGTGGTTGTACTGGGGTTATGTCTGATTTCTTTGTGGAGGTGCATCACATTGTGTTTTATGTTGTTTGTCTTTACTCCGGATGAGGAGAGTTCGCTTTCCAATATTATGTCTGTTCAGCGTATCCAGGTGGAGCAAGTCTGACTCATGTTAAAGTGGAAAACAGCCATTATCAACTCCCCTGGGTTTCATTCTGCACTTTACCCGGTCCTCACTGGTCATGTGACCCAATAACGCCAGATACTCTGTATCCTCTGGTATTACAGTATGCCAAAAGAATCTCAGCCAGATGGCTAAGACAAACCTTATTACCTGCTGCCCTCTAGTGGACAAGTTCCATAAACTACGGAAATTGCCTGTCAGAGCGAGGGCTATTATGCTACAACAATGTACAGTTGTGATTTTGAGGCGGATTAAACCTTCCATATTGTGTTGCTGATGGTGCACATTCAGCAGATGTCAGGAGTGTGCGGTGCTTTCCCTGTGGGATCTCTTCTGGCCGGAGGTGTATGCACAGCTGTACACAACTCTCCAATGTCATTTCTGGCCACACATAAATGGTTGCAGATTTCTTTCAGATTTCTTTCTTTTCACGGTTTTTACTGAATTGATTTGTACTATAAGTTCTGGGGTTTTTTTTGTTTGTTTTTTTAATGTTTCCTTTTTATAAAAGAAGGTTACATATTTTGGGGGGTGGTCCCTGTTCTGGGCATCTTTTAAACTATTGACATTATTTTCTTCTGATACACCTGGTGCAATGAATCCTGCTAAATACCCCCCAACCGGAAGTGCCAGTCCCAGTGAAATGTGCCACCTCTTTGCTTTGCATTAGGAAGGTCATTTTCCAAACTCCTGACTTGCGCATAGGGAATATGTGTGTTATCTACAGTTGTACAGTCTAGCAACTAGGTCAGCTCTGAGTTATATGTACAGGGACATATGAACACGATAGGTTCCCTTTAAAGGGAATTATAAAATCAGGAAAAATAGGTTTAGTTTTGCTTGGGTTTTTTTAAATCAGAAATAGCACCACTCTTGTCAATGTGCTATTATCTGGTAATGCAGCTATGATTTGAATGAGATGCAGTACCAGCCACAGGCCATTGACTAGAGTGGTGCTGCTTCTGGCAGGAATAAAACTGCCCCATTCATGGCCACATTTTATATAGTAAGTATGCTGCATAGTATATGCTTTTATTGGATGCCAATGGTAAGAAATATATATTTTATACAACATATACTGGAAACAAATGAGTCCAATATACTCTGGAGGACCTGAAACTTGCTAGAAAAAAAAGTTAAATTCCCTAGCTCCCCTGATTCTGTCAGTAAGTTATTGCTAGTATAACAAAACTGTAAAAACTCGCGCTAAAGTAAGTACCTAGACAATAACAATTAATATCATATAGCCGGAATGATAAATGTGTGTCTCTATGCAGAACTGAGCCAAGGGTGAGTTACCTTTCTATAGTCAACAGTGACATATGAGCGCTGGAATCACAGGGATATTGCTTTGCAGGCAGGTAACTTTAAGGTCCTTCACATGAATAGTCCATATAGAGCGGTACCTGATATCGTGGATCAAAATGACCAGGATTCTAATGGAAGACGTAGTCCCGGCCGGTGACTAACGCCTGTCTGTGGCTCTGTGACGGCCGCCTGTATGAGGTACAAACGCCGCGCTAGGGAGAAAGCCTGCAAGGTGCAGAAACGCTGCAGGACCTTGCGTGATGTCACAGTCACGTGATAGATCACCAGCGATCCTAACAACGATACGACCTGGTCAGGATCGCTGGTGCGTCGCTACATGATTGCTGGTGAGCTCTCAAACAGGCAGATCTCACCAGCGATCAGGACAAGCGAGAACGCTGGTATCCAAGGTAAACAGCTTTGTGGCTCAGTCTCATTCACTTCAGTGGACACAACCCATGGACAGGTGTGGTGCGGTTTCAGAAAGAAAGCAGCCACGTTTGTCTAATTCTGAAAATCCCTTTTAGCTTTTCTTGCAGCCTTTTTCACGTGAAAGACAGAGGAGGAGGGGGGGGGGGGTCCCAGATCAACTAACCTCACCAGTAGAAGCTACAGTTCACCCTTAAGCCACTTTTACACATCAGATTCATGGTCCGAGAAGAGGAGCTTATATGAGAGGGACAGCTGTAACATCCGGACTGGCCTCAAGTTTCCTGACCTGAAATAAGCAGCCTATAAGGCTGCTGAATCTGGGTCAGGAGATCTGCTGGTGGTCTGTACTATAATATCATGAATGTCAGACGTACTAAAGCCTAACATAGGGTTTTCCACCTTTCCTAATATGTTTGAGTTTTTTTTAATCTGTCAGAAATGTCATATTTCCTTTGTTTTCCCTTAAAAGATTTTAACTTATAGCCAGACAATAGGACAATCTGTGCGTGGACCATGGGAAATGTTCAACGGCATTGTGCACTATTATGTGAATATTAGGGGCCATAAGATCTAAGCCAATAGAGAAGCAGATCGAAGAAAGAGAGGGAGAGAACAGTGGAGGAAACACAAAAGAAGAAGGGCAGGGAGGGGGCATTAAAAAAAGCCAAGTGTCCTATGTTCAGTGATCATCAATATATGCCCAATATTTGGCAGAAGATCTAAAATAGAGCCAGTAAAACCAAGTTTTATTAAACCAGTCGTAAGAGTTATCAGCTGAAGCTGTCAGTTCCTCCATCAACATGACTCCATTTATTTTAGAGAACCAAAGGGAGATTGTTAGAGTGGTATATTTTTTTACAGAGCAAGCGGATGCACTCCTGAGCCGTCACAATTAAGTGCCTCAGTATAGAATGCCTGTATATTTTTAACAGGGTGTCGCAGTGATGGAGAAGGACAAGCGCAAGAGTCAAGTAAAACACAAGGTCTGTGAACCTTCATATCACTGATTGTACTTTGTCCCAAAAAGGTGTGATTAACTTACATGACCAAAAAATATGTAGCAGATCAGCTCCTCATCGCCATATCGCCAACTCATGGGGCTAGCCTCAGGAAATAGAGTGTAGTAGAATCTGAACTCTATACCATAGAGATAATAATTTATAACTGGCCTCATGAAAATGAGAACAGATCAACACTTTATGTGCTAAAGAGAAAATTCCCCTTAATTGATCGTTCGATAGAGAAGCCCAAATCCCCTTCCCACTGTGTATGAAGCCTGGTGACTGGAAGGTCAGTCAGCAGAGTGTTTGATAAAGACAAAGTGTACCTCAGAGGTCCTGCACTCAAGCAAGCTGTCTCAAATGTCGTTTTCTGATTATGGTATGATACAAGGATCTGGGAGGGAGTGACTGGAAAAAATGCAACTTATTCTCCAGATGTCCAGGGTGGATGGTGAAGAAACACCAAGGAGATGGTCCTTTGAAGGCCAGAGGTGTCCTGCTCCAAAATGACAAAGTTTGAAGTGACCCCTGTTTTACAAAGAATCGAAAAACACAGTCGGCAAGACCCCGGGAGGAAAGAGGATTACCCAAAATGGGAAACATAAAGAAGTATTGCAGCATAATGTGGTCATGCACAGCGGGAAGGGAACAATAAGCAACGATAGCCCTATTTGTGGGATGTGTTTTAACCACTTTGACCAAAGATGGTTCTAACCAGGGAGCTTATATGAGAGGGACAGCTGTAAAGCTTTACTCAATTCCAACCCATGCTTTTCCAGTGCCATTCCTACACGAGTCCAATATCCTAATATCCTAGACGGTACGAGGCAATGTAATAAGATCTGAAGTTGGGCAAAGCTATAACACCTGAAGATTTTGGATGATTTAAAGGGAACCTGTCAGCAGGATTGTGCTGAGTAACCTACAGTGTCAAGTCGGCGCCATTATACTGATTAAAATGATACCTTGCTTGATGAAATCCGTCTTGTGGTTGTTGTTTAATCTTTATTGTCCGTTTTCAGTTAATGAGACTCGTGCTCTGGGGTGGCCTGTGTGTGTGTGGGGGGGTCTTCATGTGGTGCTATGCTTACATATTCATCTGTATGGCTTCTGACAGGTCACTGATTCCTCACTGACCTGCCCCCTAGTTTACATACTGAATTGAATGTGTTTTGAAAAACAAAAATTCACATTAAGCAGGCAGGTGTCGACTACGCTGTTACATGATCGCATCTAAATTAGCCAGTGACTTATTTTATTTGGTGATATAAATTTATTCAGGAAAAAAATTACGTACAATAACAAATTATATTGTGATATCGTGTTAGCCAGAAAAATCGATGTAAATACTTTTCTGCCCAATGATGACAAAACTCTTCTTGGAGTGATACCTTTATTGGCTAACCAGAAAATATGTTTGCAAGCTTTCCGAGCGAAGAGGCTCCTTCTTCAGGCAAAATTACAAATAGATTAATAAGAAAAAAGCACAACATTTAAGGGGTACTTCACACTAAGCTTAGTTACCCACTATTTACCCTGGATACCAGCGTCCTCGCTGGTCATGATTGCTCGTGAGTCTGCCTGTTTGACAGCTCCCCAGCGATCATGTAGCGACGCACCAGCGATCCTGACAAGGTCGTATCATTGTCGGGATCGTTGGTGCGTTGTTTAGTGTAACAGGACCCTAAGGGGTACTGCACACTAAGCGAGATCGCTGATGAGTCACCGATTTTGTGACGCATCAGCGATCTCGCTGTGTGTGGCACGCATCAGTGACCGGCCCCCCCGCCGGGTATCGCTGATCGTGCAGGAATGTCCTGAGCCATTGTTTGATCGCTGGTCTCCCGCTGGCCAGCATGCATAGCTGCGTGTGGCTGCGGGAGACCAACGATCAGCGAGCTACCAGCGCTGTAAACAGATGCTGGGAGCTGGTATCCAAGGAAAACAGCGGGTAACTAAGCGCGCGCGTGGCTTAGTTACCCGCTGTGTACCTTGGATACCAGCATGCTCGCGCTGGAAGCTGGTATCCAAGGTAAACAGCGAGTAACTAAGCGCCGCGTGCGCTTAGTTACCCGCTGTGTACCTTGGATACCAGCATGCTCGCGCTGTAAGCTGGTATCCAAGGTAAACAGCGAGTAACTAAGCGCCGCGTGCGCTTAGTTACCCGCTGTGTACCTTGGATACCAGCTCCCAGTGCGAGCACGCTGGTATCCAAGGTACACAGCGGGTAACTAAGCGCGCGGCGCTTAGTTACCTGCTGTTTACCTTGGATACCAGCGTTCTCGCTTGTCCTGATCGCTGGTGAGATCTGCCTGTTTGACAGCTCACCAGCAATCATGTAGCGACGCACCAGCGATCCTGACCAGGTCGTATAGTTGTCGGGATCACTGGTGCGTCGTTTAGTGTAACGGGACCCTAAGGGATACTACAGTAGCACATTTGTTCATGAGGTGGGAGGTGTGATGCCTTCTAAAGATAAGCCAAGGAAATCAAACTAGGTATTTTCTTACAAATGGAGCGGCAGTGGGAATGATGTTCTTTCTGAAGTTATCTGGAATCCTTCTGGTGGAGGTGTGAATTGTGTCCATGTAGTGAGTCATGAATGCAGTTGTTAAAGGGAACCTGTCACCTGTTTTGGCCACTATAAGATGCGGCCGCTGCCTTTTGGGGCTTATCTACAGTATTCTATAATGCTGTAGATAAGCCCCCAGTCCCAACCTGAAAGAGAAGAAAAACAATTTTTATTATACTCACCGATTCGATGGGTGTCACAGATCCCGGGTCCGGCACCTCCCATCTTCATGCGATGTCGTCGTCCTGCTTGCTTTGTGCCGCGTACTGATCTGCCCTGTTGAGGGCAGAGTAAAGTACTGCAGTGCACAGCCGCTGGGCCTCCCTGACCTTTCCCGGCGCCTGCGCCCCGATCGTTGCCATGGTCACCCACGGGTCATCAAGCTACTGAAAGCCTCTGAGACCATGCTCACAGCTTTCAATATAGGTATTAATGCACTGCAATGCTAGTTCATTGCAATGTATTATACCTGCAATCAAAGTAAAAAAAAAAAAAAAAGTGAAAGTCCCATAAAGGGACCAGGTAAAAAAAGAAAACATTGTTTTAAAAAAAATATTAAAAAATAATAACAAAATCCACTAATACACATTTGTATGTAAAACAATTAAATAAACAAAAAAGTACACGTTTAGTATTTCCGCGTCCGTAAAAATCCGATCTTTAATAGTGTCACACTAGTTAACCCCTTCAGTGAGCGCCGTAAAAAAAGTAGCAAATTATGCTTTATCATCATACCGCTTGGAAAAGGTGGAATAAAACGCGATAAAAAAGATGAATGTAAATAAAAATAGTATAACTGAAAGCACCATCTTGTCCCGCAAAAAACAAGCCGCCATATAGCTCCATCAGCGGAAAAATAAAAAAGTTATAGCTCTCAGAAAAAAGCAAAGCTAAAATAATTATTTTTTCTATAAAAGTTTTTATTGTGTAAAGGCGCCAAAACATAAAAAAAAGATATCAATGTGGCATCGCTGTAATCGTACTGACCCGAAGAATAAAGCTGCCTTACCAATTTTACCACACGCAGAATGGAGAAAAAAAAACAATTCTTGAATTGCTGGTTTTTGTTCATTCTGCCTCCACAAAAATCAGAATAGAAATCTATCAAAAAATGTCATGTACCTGAAAATGGTACCAATAAAAAAGGCAGCTTGTCCCGCTAAAAAACAAGCCCTCACGTGACTCTGTGGGCCGAAATATGGAAAAATTATAGCTCTCAAAATATGGAAATGCAAAAACGTCTTACAAAAAAAAAGTGTCTTTTAGTGTGTGACAGAAGCTAAACATAAAAATAGGATATAAATCTGGTATATCTGTAATCGCACCAACCCGAAGAATAGAGTCGCCTAATCACTTATACCGAACGAGGAACAGTGTAAAAAATAAAACCAATTCTTCACCTTTTGTGTATTTGTTCATTCTGCCTCCCAAAGATTGCAGTAAGGTGATCACAGTGGTTTACCCCCGCATATGGGGTATCAGCTTACTCAGGACAAATTGCACAACAACTTTTGGGGTCAAATTTATCCTGTTATCCTTGGGAAAATAAAAAATTGGGGGCAGAAAGATCATTTTTGTGGAAAAAATGATTTTTTATATTCATGGCTCTACGTTATGAACTTCTGTGAAGCACTTGGGGGTTCAAAGTGCTCACCACACAGCCAGATAAGTTCCATGGGGGGTCTAGTTTGCAAAATGGGGTCACTTATGGGGGGGTTTCCACTGTTTAGGTACATCAGGGGCTCTCCAAACGCGACATGCGTTCCGCATTTAAATCCGCGTGGAAAATTCCGCACCTGTGGGCACAGCATTTTTCAATTTGCATTGAATTAAATGGTACTGTACACCGCAGCAGAAACTGCTGCGGATCCGCAGGGCCAAATCTGCTGCGGATCCGCAGCAGAATCCGCGACGTGTGCACACACCCTTAAGGAGCTGCAGAGATTGCACCGCCCCACAAATACAAAGTCATAGCAACAATGGCCACCACTTCACCAAGACCGAATGAGAGGAGCTTTAAAACTCGCCTTCCTAAAGTGCTCAAATGAGAGGAAAAATTGTCTGGACCCACTTTTCAGTCTCCTGCTAATTAAAATCACCTGTGCCAAATAAAAGGACAGAACATGCAATATACTAAAAAAGAAAATACCAGCACCTCTAAAAATCATACATTGATTTAATGCCGCTAGGCAAAAATATATATAACTGAACGTATGTCAGATCTATGTGTCTTGGTAAAAAGATCCCAAAATATGTTAAAGCTGAATTAGCTCACTTAAAACTAAAAAGCTTTTTTCAAGGGCGCTACAGTAGACGAAGGGATATTAACATTCATGATTTCCAACTTGGAGAAATTTGTTTTAAAGTTGAAAAGGCCATTGTATAAATGAAATTCTACCGTCAGCAAAGAAATGGCCGGGTTGGTGATGAACAAAAGCAGGTTGTCTGCGTAAGGGTACCGTTACACTTAGCGATGCACCAGCGATCCCGACAACGATATGGATCGCTGGTGCATCGCTAAGTGGCCGCTAGTGAGCTGCCACACAGGCAGATCTCACCAGCGACATAGCAGGGGTCGGGGGTCGTTACCTGTCAGACGCGGCAATCCTGACGTCCTCCCGCCCACGTCCACGCGTCGCTCGTTGGCGCCACAGGAAGCCCAGCAGGAAGCGCCGGACGAGAAATGATCCAGGACGTTCTCGCGCGACCAGCGATGAGCGCGGGGGATCCGGTCGGAGGTAAGTATCAGACATAGCGATATCACTAGCAATATCGCTGCTACGTCACAAAACCAGTGACGTTACAGCGATATTGCTAGCGATATCGCTATGTGTACCGGGGGCTTTAGCCTTAATCTTGAGAGGTGCACTGTGGATGCTAGGCCCCATAATGTTAAACCAAACCCTTCAAAGTAAAGGTTCCATAGTAAGTATAAAAATTAAAGACGAAAGCAGGCACCCTTGGCATGTACCATTGCATATGTTCAAGTCCCGTAACAGAACTCCACTTACTTTCACTCTGGCATTCAGCAGGGCGGAAATCCATCGAAACATCTTAGACTTTAAACCTAGGCTACGGAGTGTCTAATCCATGAAATACCAAAAATACCTCTCACCTCTCTGCCAAAAGCCTTTGAGAGGTGAGAGATGCGTGCATGTGTGTGTGTGTGTGTGTGTGTGTGTGTGTGTGTGAGCGAGCGTGCATGTGCGCGCGTGTGGCGCTGCAGGGGAACGTGCAGGGAGGTGAATGGTGCTTTGTGTAGGTGGAGGAGAGGGCAATGATGGGGTGATGGGGAGAAGGCAATGATGGAGGTGGAGGAAAGGACAATGATGGGGGTGGTGGAAAGGGCAATAATGGGGGGTGGGGGAGGAAGAAATGATGGAGGTGGTGGAATGGGCAATGATGATGGTGGTGGTCGGGGAGAAGGCAATGATGGAGGTCAAAAGGTCAATAAAGACAATGATGGTTGTAGAAAGGACAATGATGGTGGCAGTGGAAAGGACAATAATGGGGGTGGGGAGGGATGAGGAAACGATGGAGGTGGTGGAATGGGTAATGATGGGGGTGGTGGGGAGAAGGCAATGATGGTGGCAGTGGAAAAGACAATGATGGAGATGGAGGGGAAGGAGGCAATGATGGAGGTGATGGAGAGGGCAATTATGGGGGTGGTGGGGGAGAAAGCAATGATGGAGGTGGTGGAAAGAGCAATGATGGGGTGGTGCGGGAGGAGGAAATGATGGAGGTGGTGGATTGGGCAATGATGGGGTGGTAGGGGAAAAGGCAATGAGGGTGGTAGTGGAAAGGACAATGATGGTGGAATGGGCAATGATGGGGGGTGGTAGAGGGGAAGGCAATGATGGAGGTCAAAAGGTCAGTAATGGGGGTGGTGGGGAGTAGGAAATGATGGAGGTGGGGGAAAAAACAATGATGGTTGTAGAAAGGACAATGATGGTGGCAGTGGAAAGGACAATGATGGGGGTGGTGAGGGAGGAGGAAACGATGGAGGTGGTGGAATGGATAATGATGGGGTGGTGGGGAGAAGGCAATGATGGTGGCAGTGGAAAAGACAATGATGGGGATGGAGAGGAAGGAGGCAATGTTGGAGGTGATGGAGAGGGCAATTATGGGGGTGGTGGGGGAGAAAGCAATGATGGAGGTGGTGGAAAGGGCAATGATGGGGTGGTACGGGAGGAGGAAATGATGGAGGTGGTGGATTGGGCAGTGATGGGGGTGGTAGGGGAAAAGGCAATGAGGGTGGTAGTGGAAAGGACAATGATGGTGGAATGGGCAATGATGGGGGGTGGTGGGGGGAGGCAATGATGGAGGTGGTGGAATTGGCACTTATGGGTGGGAGAGAGGACAATGAGGGGTGTGGGGGATTTGGATGCAAGGAAGTTGGATTTATAATGGATTTAGGAAGAGGGGGAGGTGGAGGAAGATATTATCACTTATTATGTCTAACACAGTTCCATAGTATAAAGTGTACTCATTATACATAGCACAGTCCCTTAGTATATAGTGTACTTACTTATTATATATAACACAGTCCCTTAGTATATAGTGTACTCACTAATTCTGTATAACACCATCCTTGGTTACATAGTTTCCTGTTTTATTATGTATAACACCATCCCTTATTACATACCATCCTCTATAGTTATATATGGTGCTGTCCCTTATTACAGTGCCTTACGAAAGTATTCGGCTACCTGGAACTTTTCAACCTTTTCCCACATATCATGCTTCAAACATAAAGATACCAAATGTAAATTTTGGTGAAGAATCAACAACAAGTGGGACACAATTGTGAAGTTGATCGAAATGTATTGGTTATTTTAAATTTTTGTGGAAAGTCAAAAACTGAAAAGTGGGGCGTGCAATATTATTCGGCCCCTGTACTTTCAGTGCAGCAAACTCACTCCAGAAGTTCATTGTGGATCTCTGAATGATCCAATGTTGTCCTAAATGACTAATGATGATAAGTATAATCCACCTGTGTGTAATCGAGTCTCCATATAAATGCACCTGCTCTGTGATAGCCTCAGGGTTCTGTTTGAAGCACAGAGAGCATCATGAAGACCAAGAAACACAACAGGCAGGTCTGTGATACTGTTGTGGAGAATTTTAAAGCCGGATTTGGATACAAAATGATTTCCAAAACTTTAAACATCCCAAGGAGCATTGTGCAAGCGATCATATTGAAATGGAAGGAGTATCATACCACTGCAAATCTACCAAGACCCGGCCGTCCCTCTAAACTTTCATCTCAAACAAGGAGAAGACTGGTCAGAGATGCAGCCAAGAGGCCCATGATCACTCTGGATGAACTGCAGAGATCTACAGCTGAGGTGGTACAGTCTGTCCATAGGACAACAATCAGTCGTATACTGCACAAATCTGGCCTTTATGGAAGAGTGGCAGGAAGAAAGCCATTTCTCAAAGATATCCATAAAAAGTGCTATTTAAAGTTTGCAACAAGCCACCTGGGAGACACACCAAACATGTGGAAGAAGGTGCTCTGGTCAGATGAAACCAAAATCGAACATTTTGGCAACAATGCCAAATGATATGTTTGGCGTAAAGGCTCTTCACTCTGAACGCACCATCCCCACTGTCAAACATGGTGGTGGCAGCATCATGGTTTGGGCCTGCATTTCTTCAGCAGGGACAGGGAAGATGGATGGAGCCAAATACAGGACCATTCTCGAAGAATATATGTTGGAATCTGCAAAAGACCTGAGACTAGGACGGAGAGTTGTCTTCCAACAAGACAATGATCCCAAACATAAAGCAAAATCTACAATGGAATGGTTCACAAATAAACGTATCCAGGTATTAGAATGGCCAAGTCAAAGTCCAGACCTGAAACCAATTGAGAATCTGTGGAAAGAGTTGAAAACTGCTGTTCACAAACGGTCTCCATCAAACCTCACTGAGCTCGAGCTGTTTGCCAAGGAAGAAAGGGCAAGAATTTCAGTCTCTCGATGTACAAAACTGATAGTGACATACCCCAAGCGACTTACAGCTGTAATGGCAGCAAAAGGTGGCGCAACAAAGTATTAAGTTAAAGGGGCCGAATAATATTGCACGCCCCACTTTTCAGTTTTTGCATTTCCACAAAAATTTAAAATAACCAATAAATCTCGTTCAACTTCACAATTATGTTCCACTTGGTGTTGATTCTTCACCAAAAATTTATGTTTGGTATCTTTATGTTTGAAGCAAGATATGTGGGAAAAGGTTGAAAAGTTCCAGGGGGCCGAATACTTTCGCAAGGCACTGTATATAGCTTCCTCTACTGTTAGGGTATGTGCACACTTTGCGGATTTGTTGCGGATCCGCAGCGGATTTTCTGTGCGGAATCGCTGCAGATCCGCAAGTGTTTGGCCATACAATGTTAACCAATGGAAAAATAAAATTGCTGTTCACATGCACACTGAATCCGCAGCGGTTTATTTTCCGCAGCATGTCAATTCTTTGTGCGGATTCCGCTGAGTTTCTACACCCATTTCATTATAGAAAACTGCAGGCCAAAAATGCATGACAATCCGCACAAAATTTGCATAAAAAACGCATGGATTTTGACCTGCGGATACTGCCAAGAGATGCAGAATCCGCTCAGGAAATTCCTGAGCCCAATCCACAATGTGTACACATACCCTTATGTACAGTGCTGTCTCTTACCTGTATTCTTGTTTTTGTTATTCACAGCATTCTCTTTTATTACATAGTCCCCTCGCTTGTTAGATATAAAATGACTGCTGATGGAGGAGCCGGTGACCAGACTACCAGTCCTTCAGCTCCTCCATTAGAAAATAAAGATTTCCCATGCTCCATCAGCCATCATTATATTATACAGCTAACATAACAGGACGGTATGTAATAAAAAACAGGACTCTATAAAATCCAATATGTAAGGGACGGTGCTGTAGATAACAAGAGAGGTTACTGTATAATAAGGGATGGCACTATACATAATAAAGGAGACTATGTAATATATACATGTATGTGTGTGTGACTATATATTTCTTTATGTACCGTATATCTATGTAGCTTTGTCACCATAAAAGGAGGGGGTCCCAGACACTTCTTACACAGGGGCCCCAAGCTGTCAGTGTCCGCCCCTGGGCTGGAATTTTATTCTAACTCTATGTATAAGGTTCAGAGCCTTGGTAGTATTGTCCCTAGCTTCTCTGCCTTCCTGAAACCCGCTTGGTCTGGGTGAATAATATCCATAAGCAAGGGTGACAATGTGGACCTTAGTCTTTATCATGACCTCAGTTACTTTCAGTATGTATGACTGTATCTGCTCTGTGTCACCAGCAGAGCCATAAAGGTGAGCAATTAAAACTTTGGTTTCCACGTGATAAAAGACCTAATATGTCCCAAGTCCGCAGTATAGACGTGCTGTATCCTTCCCGTCGCTTTCTGTGAGAACCACCTATGTTCTTTTGGCATACTGTAAGCAGGTTTACGCTCACTAAATAAAACCCACAAACGGTCTATAGTGGGAGCTTCACTTAAAAAGTTTACTTCTAAATTTCATAATGGGTGAAAATTAAGCATGTGATCACCACCAGCAGTGGATGCTTATCACTCCTCAACCTTTCAACTTGAATCTTCCAAGTTGTCTTTTGTTTTTCATTAGGGAGATTAATAACATCTACATTGTGATTGCTGTAAGTGGAAAAGTTAATGCACTGAAAAAAATATCAGAGAACGGTGTCTATAGCAGGAATGTTTAGGATAGCTTTGTGTTCTGTTGCTTCCATGAATTACAAAACACTGCAAGCTGCGCAGACCGCTGTCTGCTGCCTCTCTCTTTTCTCTTGGACACTCAACTAAGCTCACATCTAATCAAGTAAAAGCAAATAAGAATTGGATGAGCATTCAGGAGAGTAGAGAAAGGTTGAAGAGTGACAGGTCAGACAACCCGGCTGTCTGTAGAAAGCAGCCTGTAGTGTTTTGTTTAAGTGCAAATGCACCAGGATGAATTGCTTAAGTTTTACAGTAGTACTACTAGAAATCGCAAAGGCATTCACAGCAGCAAATTATTACCAAATCTTGCAGATTTTGGTACCAACTTTTCTGTGGATTTGATAGGTTAAAAAACACATTATAATCGCTTACTTCTGACTCCCTTGCTTGGTCCTCTTCTGGCCTGTGCTTATGCAATGCTGTCGTATCCTAGAATAATATAGAACAATTTTAATCTCTATAGCTCCAATATATTCTGCAGCACTTTACAATTCAGAGGAAACTTGTACAAACAAGATAAGACATTACAGAGTAATACATAGTTCACCACATACCAAGAGGAGTGAGGGCCCCACATGCGAGCTACAATCTATGAGGACAATCTATGAGGGAATGTGATCTATGCAGTCTACAGTATCTCTGGCTGCAGCGGTCACGAGGGTTTCAACATCACAGGAGGTGCCGGCAAAGGACAAGGCAAGCAAGTCATGGTAGTTTAGTACCGTTTTGATTTGTTTTGTTTTTTATTTTTTTTAGGTAGATACTAACAGTACATCAGCGTTCTGCAATTACTGAATATATAAATTCCACTATTGTTACTCACACAAAAATGTCAGGTACTTAGTTAACAGATTTTGATTACAAGATGTATAAGCCATTCACCAACAACAAGGCGTCACTCATGGATGGACCCTATTTGTGAATGCATTCATTATTTGCAGTGTGCTGGTGCATTTTGTTAGTATATATTTTTATTAATTAATTATGCCACTACAGGTTTGCCATGTTCACCCTTATCCACACATCTTTCCTAGACGTGTTTTATAGCAATATTGGAATTAATTACAGTTCTCTGATGTATGTGGGGTATTTGCCAATAGCTAATAATCCGATTACAGTTCTCTTTGGAAAATAAAAGTGGCAACTACCTGGGGGTTTAAAAACAAATGATACAAAAAAAACAAGATTTTTATAGTTAGAGCCATTTTGGTTTATTTTTAGTCTTGCTGGAATTGACCATTGTATTTCTTGTATATTTTTACAATGTAGACGTGTGTATGGGTAAAAATATAGACAGCTGGGTCACACAGGGATAGCAGACAGGACATGAAAGCACCACAACAGATATCCCATTCCCCACGCATTCTGCAGCCTTTTCCTACCGTCCTATGACCACGCCGGGGATAATTATAACTGTCACGTCCTACACACAACTCAGGTAATGAGTTTCCTTTCACACATGATAGAGCACATGGGACACGTAGGACGTGTTCATATGAACCTTGGAATATTTACAGTTTAGGAGGAAGAAAATGCCTCTAAAGCTTTAAAGGAAAAAAATAATCTAATAGGAAAGTCCGCTAATGTTAAATATTTAACAGGATAGGGAAGAGGTGCGCGCATTTAAATTAATTTGGCACATCCTGGGCTTATCTGTGCACTAAACTGGTACAGATGTTCGCTATACTTTATACCACTTTTTAGGGTAACCTGTAGAAAATCTTTTGGGCTGCAAGTATTTGTAATATCACAAAATAAAATCCTGGGCAAAACAAACATACGCTAAAATTTAGATGTTTTTCCTGCCAAAAAAATGGTGTCAATATCTACGTAAACCTTTGTAACATTTTACATTTCACTGTAGGATGTAATATAACACGAGGCAAAAAAAACCCACACAAGCAAAAGAGCTATGTGGTGTCTGAATGTACGCATGTATATAAAAGGAGCCCTGTGGTATATAGTATTGGCAGCATATGTACAGTTTTATGGGTCTTGTCTTTTTTTTGTCTTTGCTATGACATGTTTGACTAGTGGATTTCTAATGTATATGTCTTATGCTGGGTTTTCTTTTTCTCCAGTGGAGGTGAGTGAATTCATTATAACAATAATCTACATGGTTCATTGTAGGGAGAAAGAGGATTACCTGGTCAGGTGGGAGTTCCAGGTAAACGTGGAATGGAAGGCATCATGGGACTACCTGGAGCTAAAGGAGAGCGGGGGCCAAAAGGCCAACCTGTGAGTAATGCTCAGTCTCACTGTATCTGGCAGCGAGGAGAGTGGAATAAATTAACTTTGTAAAATCGCTTTCTAATAGAACAATGAGATGAAAATGAAACCTGATAAAAGATCACAGGTTTTATACAGTCTGTACCCATCGTCCATTGCAGACCATTTGTTCTGTTGTGTTAGTTAGCAATTAATTAGGTGAACATGTCACATTCTCCAGTCATGTAAGTACTTTGCAAATTCATTGATACTGGTATGTAAGCTACTCATAACCGTCGTGGTGCACTCACATCTAGCATTGTGTCAGGCATATTTATGCATTCAAAAATATACAACTAATTAAAAAACAGGAAAAGTGCACACAAAAGGGCAGTAAATCAATGTTAAATCACAATGGAATATGTTGAATTTTTTTTGTCTAAATCTGGCGTTACATATGACACTTTAACCCCCTGATTTTGGTGGAACTAGTCTAAGGGGAGCTTCTCTTTATGCTGTGCTCTCTGTTTAGCATTCTGTCTGAATAGAGAAAAAAAATGTTCATTTGTTCCTTTGATTTCTCCATTCACTTAAATGAAGAATAAAAAATGTAAAAACTATGAAAGATTAGATCCCATTTGATCTCCTTTCCGGTGGCGTCATTCCTCTCAGACACAGTAGCAGGATAGAAAATTATGGCACATAGGAACAGCTCCACTTTAAAATTTGGTCTTGCCTTCATCAATGAAGTCCAATCCAACCTGTCCATCACCCTCCAATCATTAGCGATTGGTAACAGCTGACATTTGTCTAATATCTGTTGTCATTATTTTTTACAACTAAATGTAACTTAAAAATGTTCTATGACAGTAAATACAGGGCCAGTTAATGCCATTTTATGGTTATTGCCATGCACAAAACTACCTAACGTCAGAGCTC
Source organism: Dendrobates tinctorius (assembly GCF_039654945.1). Classification (NCBI taxonomy): domain Eukaryota; kingdom Metazoa; phylum Chordata; class Amphibia; order Anura; family Dendrobatidae; genus Dendrobates; species Dendrobates tinctorius. The sequence continues at coordinate 26,233,152 of NW_027361788.1, read as the reverse complement.
AGGTTTCCAATTCTTAGACATTTGTACATTTGCTGCATTTTCACAGACCACCTATAATGGTTTCTAACTCTATTTTAGGGGGACCCTGGGGAAACTGGATTTCCTGGCATGGCAGGACTGTTTGGACCAAAGGTACTCATTTCTGTTATGCTGCTGCCAATGTTTGTGAATGTGAGAATCCTCAGTGATCATCATCCCAGCACGTAAACTTTACTACATAACTGTATGTTATCAAAATGAGTCACATTCTTTCTAATGGGGAGGACTAAACATGCAGATTTCCAAAATGGCGAAACATTATGGTCTGTTGTGTGGCTGCAGTGGCACTGGAGAGTGTGTAGTAATGGTCCGTCCTGGATTGTGTGGTTACTTGAACCAATTACTGTACCAATTTCTACAGGGACCTCCCGGTGACATTGGCTATAAGGGCATTCAAGGACCTAAAGGACCTCCTGGTCTAATGGTAAGTAGTACTCCACTGTTCCAACCATTGTGTTATTTTGTTCTGCTGCTCCGCAGACATCCTAGTGTACACACACCAGCTAATGACCAAGCTTTTACCCCCACACCATTGAAAATGCACTGCACAGGGTTAACTGCAAACTAGCAGGAGCAGGTCTGGTCCCCAGCATGGATGAGTACCCTGGGAGAAGATGGAATGGGTTTATTACAAATTATGATATCTCTCTTGCAGGCTAGACATGCTGTGCAGCTAACCGAGGCATTGGCACTATGGATGCTTCTCTAGACCTGGGGATCAGATGTTTCTGTTGGCATAGCAGAATTGCTGCGTACTATCAGACCCAGATCAGCTCTGCCAATGAAGACTAGCACAGGAGGGGGCCGTTTTTACCTATTACTGGGGCTCCTATAGTGCTCAGATGCAGTTGGAGAAAATGAACACTAAAAAGGAAAAAAAATGTTCCCCACGGACTGTTTGATATCTATAAGTGTGTTGTAAAGAAAAATGTACAGTATATAAAAATGACAGTGCTAAAAAATATTACAATTTGGCCTGCATAAAGCAAATCCTTATATACATACATTGATTAAGAAAATTCCTAAAAATGATGGCTGTTGAAAAGAGGAGAGGCAAAAAAAGTTAAAAAAAAAAATGTCTGCTCATTAAGGTCCGGTCACTAAGGTGCTAATTCATGACCTCTTTCTCTCTCACAATCTTGCCTTCCTCGGCCTCACAGAAACATGGCTGACACCCTCTGACACCACCTCCCCTGCTGCGCTGTGTTACGGCAGCCTCCACTTTACCCACACTACTCGACCTGTCAACAGAAACGGTGGAGGAGTGGGTCTTCTCCTTTCTTTCAACTGCACCTTCAACCCAATCCCACCTCTTCCCTCCCTAATCCTCCCCTCTTTTGAAGTCCACTCTGTCCGCATCTCCTCTCCCTCCAACCTCCAAGTGGCCGTCGTATACCGACCTCCAGGCCCGACCACTGCCTTCATTGACCAATTCTCTACCTGGCTTCTTCATTTTCTTTCAACTGACACCCCCACTATCATCATGGGTGATTTCAACATCCCCACTGATGCTTTCAGTCAGCAGCCTCCAAACTCCTGTCCCTTACTTAATCCTTTGGACTTACTCAATGGTCCTCCTCAGCCACCCACACAGATGGACACACATTAGACCTGGTCTTCACCCGTCTCTGCTCTCTTTCTAACTTCACCACCTCCCCCTCTCCCTCTATCTGACCACCATCTACTCACTTTCTCATCCCTGTCCTCCTCACCTGGCACGCATGTCCAGCAACACGCGCACCCCCGCAGAAACCTTGCACACCTAGACACCCACGCGCTCTCTGACTCTATTCTACCACTGGCATCCATATCCTCACTCCATGACACAGACGGTGCCACTGCTTTCTACAATGCCATTCTCGCATCAGCTATTGACGCGGTTGCCCCTCTCGTTCTTGGCAGAATGTGACGTATCAACAGACAACCCTGGCACAATAACACCACTAAAAAGCTCCGGCAAGTGTCCAGGATTGCAGAGCGGCGCTGGAAGAAAACAACTTCGCAAGATGACTTCACCACATTCAAACAGGCAACACTCGATTTAAAATCTGCCCTCACCTCTGCTAAACAGGCCTACTTCACAACCTTCTTATCTTCCCTATCTTATAACCCTAAACAGTTATTCAAAACTTTTAACTCCCTCATCCGCCCACCACTGCCTCCTACAACCTCCCTCATCTCTGCCGAGGACTTTGCCACACACTTCAAAAATAAGATTGACCAAACAAGGCAAGTCTTCATCACTCAACCACCACAACCCCTTTGTATACCAGACCAATGCCCAAACCCCATAACCTCACTCTCCAACATCACTGAAGGGGAGCTTAATCGTCTCTTCTCCAAATTGCACCTCACAACCTGTGTACTCGACCCCATCCCACCTCCTCTCCAACCTCACCACCACACTTATCCCATCCCTAACCCATCTCTTCAACCTATCACTAATGTCCGGTACCTTCCCTGCTGCTTTCAAACATGCCACAATCACGCCTATCCTTAAAAAGCCAACCCTCGACCCAACCGCTATGTCCAGCTATCGCCCAATATCGTTGCTCCCATTCACTTCCAAACTCCTGGAACAGCACGTCCACGCTGAACTTTCCTCCCACCTATCATCTAACTTGCTCTTTCACAATCTACAATCTGGTTTCCACCCCCATCACTCCACTGAGACAGCCCTGACCAAAATTACTAACGACCTACTACAGCCAAATCAAATGGACAATACTCTATACTCCTGCTTTTAGACCTGTCCTCTGCATTCGACACAGTTGACCACTGCCTCCTACTACAGACCCTCTCCTCCTTGTCTTGCCCTATCCTGGATCTCCTCATACCTTTCCAACCGCACATTCAGCGTCTCCCACTCCCACACCACCTCCTCATCCCACCGTCTCTCTGTTGGAGTCCCCCAAGGCTCTGTTTTAGGACCCCTACTCTACTCAATCTATACACTTGGTCTGGGGCAACTTATAAAGTCCCACGAATTCCACTACCACCTTTATGCTGATGACACTCAGATCTACCTCTCTGGCCCAGACGTCACCTCTCTGCTGTCCAGAATCCCAGAGTGTCTATCAGCCATATCCTCCTTCTCCTCTCGCTTCCTCAAGCTCAATGTGGACAAATCTGAACTCATCATCTTTCCTCCATCTCACAGATCTTCGTTACCCGACCTAGCTATAGCAATTAATGACATCACACTTTCCCCAGTACCGGAAGTCCGCTGCCTTGGAGTAACCTTTGACTCTGCCCTGTCCTTCAAACCGTACATCCCAGCTCTTTCTACCTCCTGTCGCCTCCAGCTCAAAAATATTTCCAGAATCTGTCCTTTTCTCAACCCTCAATCTACTAAAATGCTTGTGCCTGCCCTCATCTCCCGCCTCAACTACTGCAACATCCTTTTTTGTGGTCTCCCTGCTAACACCCTCGCACCTCTCCAGTCCATCCTTAACTCTGCCGCACGACTAATTCGTCTCTATCCTCGCTACTCCTCCGCTTCTCCTCTCTGCAAATCTCTTCACTGGCTCCCATTCCCTCAGCGTATCCAGTTCAAATTACTAATACTGACCTACAAGGCCATCTATAACCTGTCTCCCCCATATGTCTCTGAACTAATCTCCCGATACCTTCCCTCACGTAATCTCCGGTCCTCCCAAGACCTCCTTCTCTCCTCCACACTTATTCGCTCCTCATCCAACCGCCTCTATGACTTCTCCCAAATAGCCCCTATTCTCTGGAATTCTTTGCCCCAACAAGTCCGACTATCAACCACATTTGGATCCTTCAGACGGAACCTGAAAACCCACCTCTTCAAGAAAGCCTACAGCCTGTAATGACCCCGCTACCTCCTTCTCTCTCACCACTACCAGTGATATCACCTCAACCAACACCGGAACTGCTGCAACCCACCAACCTACTGTCTCCTTCCCCACCATCCTGTAGCATGTAAGCCCGAAAGGGCAGGGTCCTCGCTCCTCTCTGTATCAGTCTGTCATTGTTAGTTTGTTTACTGTAAGTGATATCTGTAATTTGTATGTAACCCCCTTCTCATGTACAGCACCATGGAATCAATGGTGCTATATAAATAAATAATAATTTTTATATTTGTATACGTTAATTTGTGTTAGGTAACTTCTCTAGTATCTCACTCTTTGGATAAATCCATATGAGTCAGAAATGGTGGGCATTTTACCTGTGGATTTTCGCTGGTAAATCTGTAGCAGGGGATTTTTTTTTCTCACTAGACATTAAACGGAATCTGTCACCCTGTTTTGGACTATGAGCTGCCGGCATTGACATCAGGGGCTTATCTACAGCAATCTTTTGACCGCTCCAATCTAACTCACATTTGTTATATTTTGTCTCCAGGGAAATGAAGGAGTAATCGGACCACTGGGCATTGTTGGGCCTCCTGGAAACCCAGTAAGTTGATTTTTGGTCAAGGTTAAGTGTCCTTGTTTTTGCCCAGACTGTGACAATGCCACATAAAATAAAAAAAAAAGTCTCCCATGAAAAATACATATTATAGGAGGGCACTCTAAGGCACCATTCACAAGTCTAGGTGCTGTCTGTTGTTTTTTTAGGACAGTACACGGACCCAACCAGTTTTATTGATCCATACATACATCAATTTTAAAAACTGATTAGTTTCTCTGGTCCGTGAGCCTCTGAGCACATACTGTCCTCATCCGTTTAAGGATCCCTATAAATCTCATACTTTGTACTTCAGGGTTTCAACCATATTATGTGTACAGTCTATCCACCTTTTACTTTCAATAGTAGATATTAATATGAAAAGGAACACTGGTATGAAATAGACTATATGACAGATATCCAGCAAAGATTTTTATGTGGCATATCTCCAATTTGATATTCCCACTAAGGGGAAGTCATCCATCCCATTGTGGAAGTTAAGGTATAATTAGATTGTGTTGCACTAAGCCCTATATTATCCCCTTATTATTTTCTTAATAAAAGGTAAATAATAATAATATTGCAGTGTATTCTATAATGCTGTAGATAAGCCCCCGGTCCAACCTGAAAGATAAGAAAAATAAGTTTTATTATAGCCACCCAGGGGGTAGCGGTCCGGGTCCTCCCATCTTCTTGCGATGCCGCCCTCCTGTTGCTTCATCACGCCCCGGCATCGCGCTCCTGCTCAGGCTTACTTATCTGCCCTGTTGAGGCCAGAGCAAAGTACTGCAGTGAGCAGGCGCTGTGAAAGGTCAGAGAGGCCCAGAGCCTGCGCACTTGCCGTACTTTCCTCTGCCCTCAACAGGGCAGATAAGTACGCCTGCGCAGGAGCACGATGCCGAGGTGCCATGAAGCAAGCAGGAGGGCGGCATTGCAAGAAGATGGGAGGACTCGGACCGGACCCCCCCCCGGGTGAGTATAATAAAACGTATTTCTCTTATCTTTCAGGTCGGACTGGAGGCTTACATACAACATTATAGAATGCTGTATATAAGCCCTGAAAGGCAGTGGCCGTATCTTATATTGGCCAAAACTGCTGACAGGTTCCCTTTACGGTAAATACAATCCATCCATCCCCATCTCAGGGTTCTAGATTTATTGCACATTGCCCCACTAACAAAATAAGCTCCATTTGTAGTGCCAATTAAATTCACTGTGGTGTACCATGTGTCTGTCTAGTGCTGACAATGCAAACCAGTGTCACTAAAGCAAACACTTAAGAATTGAGCTCTAAACAAACAGATGTATTGGAAATGATGCTAAATATTAAGTGGATAACCTTCACAACACATGCATCCTTGCCTCTGTACATATGCAGTCTCTTATAATTTAGTCTAGAAAACGGCACCTGCACAGCTTGTCATATTATATCTACTCCTAATTGTAAAATAAAAGTGGGAGATGTTCAGGCTTTGGTATGATTATTTCCAATATGCCCCATACATCTCTTCCACTACTCATCAGCGCTGTCCCTGATATTCATACTGAGACCAGTGTTGATGTCAATTGTGCCAGTTCGTACTGATTGAATCTAGGCACTACTATAGCATCTCCTAAACGCGTTTCGCCCAGCATTCATGTACTGAGCACATCAAGAGGCTATTATTTGAGTAACAATTGCTATTATCACACATAACAAAGCATATTTCTCCCGGTTGTGATAAGAGCCACACGCGGCGGCACAAATGCCCAACATATATAGATAATACTACGCCCCCCTGCTCTGACGCGCACGTACATCGGCCAATCCCCAGCTCCCTGACAAAGCCAGTAGAGGTAGGCCACGTATCATGACAATGCCATTACGTCAGGAGAGGGACAGCCGTCGCCTAGTAACCAGGAAAACAAAACAGAATTGTGCAGGAAAACCAAAGGTATGAATAGATGAAATCCATACAAAACATCCATATCATATAAACCACAATGTCCATAAAAAACAAAAAAGATAAGGGGGAATTTTAATACCACCCTGTCAATAATACATAGACTCACTTCAGACATCCTGTCCAAGGTGGTTTCCACAATGATAAGAGAACCCTTTTACCATCATATCTTATTCTCTTTTTAGTCATTTAAAGGGGTACAGACCACTCAATGGTACATTAGTCAAAACCTCACTTTAGAAACCCATTCCTCACATTCATAACACGTGCAAGATCATTACCACAATTAGCCCTATACCCTCATATCTCATATTTGTCATTTAAAGGGATAGAGAAAGCTCTATAAGACATTAATCAAAAAAGGGGGGAAGGGGGGGGCTTAGTATAAAAAAGATAAATAACCCTCAAGGGATTCCAATGAAAGTACCTACGTCAGCCCTCATCACAATCCCTATTACAACCTTAAATGGCACTGCGGCTAAATGGCCTCCCCATTAGTAGAGGACACATAATACCAGCACACCCACTATACACTAACTCCAAAAGGAATCAAGAGAGGTCTAGATAAATGTAATAAATGAGATACACTCATTAAGACCCTGGGGAGTAATTGTTTTTAAATCCACTGGGTCTCTTTTCTCATAATTCTATTGTTGTGATCATCTCCTCTCAGAGATGCCCTAACTTTTTCAATACCCTGAAATTTCATAACCTTCACATTGCTATTATGGACGTTCCATACGTGTCTCGATATAGGAGCATCCTCCTTCCTCCTAATTTTTCCTATATGCGCCAAAACGCGCTTTCTAAATTCTCTCATGGTCTATCCCACATATGTTTTTGGGCAAGTACATTTAGCCAGATAGACAATCCCCTCCGTACAGCAATTAATAAATTCCCTATTGTAAAACACTTTACCAGTTATGTCACTAATAAATTTGGTCTCCTTTGCAATGTATTCACATGCTTTGCATGATCCACATTTAAATATGCCCACAACTTTAGTTTTATTTAGCCACGTAGGATCAGGACGGTCCATCTGTAGATGACTATGGACCAAATGGTCTCTCAGGTTCCTTCCCCTACGATATGTGACCGATGGTTTAGGGGTAATCACCTCTTTCAAATCGGGTTCAAGCTTCAGTACATCCCAGTATGTTCTCGAGATGTCCATCACCTTTAGCAGATTTATCATCAAAATCCCCAATAAGGCGTATTAAACCAATCATTTTGATTCCTCTCCTTAGGTACCAGCAACGATGTTCTATTTGCTGCCCTGGCATAATGGTATGCTGCTTCCAGCACCTTCCTAGGGTACCCTCTTTTGGTGAACCTCTCACCAAGTTCCACCGCTCTCCTCTCAGTCACCCATAGTGGAACAATTGTGCCTTAGCCTTAAAAATTGACTTTTCGTCATCCCTATTTTGAGTGGTAGAGGGTGTGATGACTTTGCCACTGCAGGAGACTGTTTGTAGCTGTTGGCTTCCTAAACAAGCCCTTCACAAAGAAAGGGATAAACCTTTCCTAAATAAACCCTTCACACGGGGTTTCACAAAGAAACCCGCAGGGTCAACGCGAATGGAAATATCCAGAAAAAATATTTGATTTTCATGGATGGGTGGATGTGAGTCTCAACCCGATTTCATTCACATTCAGAATAGATACAAAATACTCAAATTGTTCCACCGTCCCGGTCCACAACAAGAGAACAACGTCTATATATCTTACCCAAAAGGGTATTTTAGATATCCAGATATCGTTACTCTCATTAAAGACCAGGATTTCCTCCCACCAGCCCATGAATAAATTTGCATATTTGGGAGCACAAGGGCTCCCCATCGCGGTATCCCTGAGCTGGTGGAAGTAGTGTCCATCAATCAAAAAATAGTTATGCTCCAGAATGAACAACGAAAAGATCCATGACAAAATCATTATGTCTCCCAAGGTGCAACCCTCTCATCTGCAGGTAAAATTTCACCGCCTCACATCCTGCCTGGTGTGGTATGGAGCTATAAAGAGCTTCCTCATCAAGGCTAGCAAGAAAAACTCCTTCATCAACCTGCAAATCTTCCAATCTCCTAAGGACGTCCATTGTGTCTCAGACAAAGGAAGGAAGGGCCAGCATGCGTGTGGCTCTTATCACAGCCGGGAGAAATAAGCTTTATTATGTACGATAATAGCAATTGTTGCTCAAATAATAGCCTCTTGATGTGCTCAGTACATGAATGCTGGACGAAACGCGTTTAGGCGATGCTATATTAGTGCCTAGATTCTATCAGTACGATCTGGCACAATTGCCATCAACGCTGGTCTCAGTATGTATATCAGGGACAGCGCTGATGAGTAGTAGAAGAGATGTATGGGGCATATTGGAAATAATCATACCAAAGCCTGAACATCTCCCACTTTTATTTTACAATTAGGAGTAGATATAATATGACAAGCTATGCAGGTGCCATTTTCTAGGCTAAATTATAAGAGACTGCATATGTACAGAGGCAAGGATGCATGTGTTGTGAAGGTTATCCACTTAATATTTAGCATCATTCCCAATGCATCTGTTTGTTTAGAGCCCAGTCCTTAGTGTTTGCTTTAGTGACACTGGTTTGCATTGTCAGCACTAGATAGACACATGGTACACCAGAGTGAATTTAATTGGCATTACAAATGGAGCTTACTTTGTTAGTGGGGCAATGTGCAATAAATCTAGTACCCTGAGATGGTGATGGATGGATTGTATTTAAGAACTAATAAGGGTGATAATTAGATCCAGTGCAATATTATCATTATTTACTGTTTATTAAGAAAATAATAAGGGGATAATATAGCGCTTAGTGCAATACAATCTAATTATACCTTATCTTCCACAATGGGATGGATGACTTCCCCTTAGTGGGAATATCAAATTGGAGATATGCCACATAAAAATCTTTGCTGGATATCTGTCATATAGTCTATTTCATACCAGTGTTCCTTTTCATATTAATATCCACTATTGAAAGTAAAAGGTGGATAGACTGTACACATAATATGGTGGTCACTTTATTGTTTTTATCGGATTATTAATAAAAGTTACATTTTAGAAATATTGTTTTGTCCTCCAAAGTCAGTGATTTTGTTTAATTGGTGGTTATAATATTGGTTTTGTCTGGGGGACTTTCTTCAGTCATACGCTATACTTCAGGGTTTCATCAGTTTTATCTACCCGTTGCCTCTTAACAATGGATCAGTGAAAAAGTTTAGACAGTCGACCTGCTTCAGTCTTTAAAAACAGATAACAAAAATGGAGTAAAAATGGATGGCACGTGAAAGAAAACCGATCCATTTCTCTTACAGATGTAAAAATTGGCACAAATGAAGCGAGTAAGGCCTTAGACTACATTCACACTACAGAGGACAACACAATTGCAGTAATATTGTACGTCTCTTCCAAAGAAATCCTTTTTCTAAGTGGGATTTCACTGTAGTTCTTAAAGTCTGCTGAGGCAACAGATAAGAGCGAACCTGCTTGGATAAGTTGCTATCCAAGCATGCTCATGTGCTAACCAAGTGTCTTTGATGTGCTCGAATAATATTTATTTTACTCACTTATATAGCGCCATTAATTCCACAGCGCTTTACAGATAGAATCATAGAATCGTAGAGTTGGAAGGGACCTCCTGGGCCATCTGGTCCAACCCCCTGCTCAAAGCAGGATTCGCTAAATCATCCCAGTCAGATGTCTGTCCAGTAAGTTGACCGCAAAAAATCAATGTTGGAATTTTGTCCGTCTGGACCCCACAAAACGATTCCCCTTTCCAGATATTGAGAGAGCCAAAATTTGAGCTCGATCAAACGACGTTAACCCGTGCCGCTCGTCGCTCAAAGTTTGAAAAAATCCAAATTGAGGTATTTTAAGATTTAGGTATTTTGCATAGTCTGTTAGACTATAAAGAATGTGACAACATTGCAGAAATAGCCCTGACCAAATTTTCGAACCATTTGTGGTATTTGAATGCAGAGTTGGTGGGATTATCGTTTTTTGATCCCACCATTACAGACAATGAAAAGTTGTTAATGGCTAATAAATTGCTCAGTAGCACAGATGAACCATCAGAGCACGCTAGGGTTGTAAATCCAAAAGTTAGGAAAGAAAAATTAAAAGAGGTAGGAAGTAACCAACTTTAATGACCTTCTGACAAAAGATGAAGAACAAAAGCAATATGTCCTGCAAGTTGTAAGCAAATGCCGAGCATTATATTCTAACGTTTCAAAAACTACTTTAACAAAAGCTCTAGAATAGATTAGATAACTATGTAAAATTATCAACTCATGTAGGTTAGCGTGCTCTGATGGTTCATCTGTGCTACTGAGCAATTTATTAGCCATTAACAACTTTTCATTGTCTGTAATGGTGGGATCAAAAAACGATAATCCCACCAACTCTGCATTCAAATACCACAAATGGTTCGAAAATTTGGTCAGGGCTATTTCTGCAATGTTGTTGTCACATTCTTTATAGTCTAACAGACTATGCAAAATACCTAAATCTTAAAATACCTCAATTTGGATTTTTTCAAACTTTGAGCGACGAGCGGCACGGGTTAACGTCGTTTGATCGAGCTCAAATTTTGGCTCTCTCAATATCTGGAAAGGGGAATCGTTTTGTGGGGTCCAGACAAACAAGATTCTGACATTTTTTCCCCCCTATATGAGATCCGGTCACCCTACTTTCCAGCCTCTGTTTGAAGACTTCCAATGAAGGAGAACTTACCACTTCTCGTGGCAGCTTGTTCCACTCATTGATCACTCTAACTGTCAAAAAGTTTTTTCTAATATCTAATCTGTGTCTCCCATTCAGTTTCATCCCATTGCTTCTAGTCTTTCCTTGTGCAAATGAGAATAAAGTTGATCCTTCTACAATGTGACAGCCCTTTAGATATTTGTAGACAGCTATTAAGTCTCCTCTCAGTCTTCTCTTTTGCAAACTAAACAATCCCAAATCCTGCAACCTTTCCTCATAAGACAGGGTTTGCAGACCGGTCACCATTCTGGTTGCTCTTTTCTGAACTTGCTCCTGTTTGTTGATGTCTTTTTTTAAAATGTGGTGCCCAAAACTGGACACAATATTCCAGATGAGGTCTGACCAAAGAGGAGTAGAGGGAAATAATGACTTCACGTGATCTAGACTGTATGCTTCTGTTAATACATCCTAGAATTGCATTTGCCTTTTTTGCTGCTGCATCACACTGTTGACTCATATTCAGTCTGTGATCTATTAGTATACCCAAGTCTTTTTCACATGTGCTGTTGCTTAGCCCTATTCCTCCCATTCTGTATATGCTTTTTTCATTTTTATTGCCCAGATGTAGTACTTTGCATTTTTCCCTGTTAAAAACCATTCTGTTAGTTGCTGCCCACTTCTCCAGTTTATTTATATCTTTTTGAATCCTCTCTCTCTCTTCTCTAGTATTAGCTATCCCTCCTAGCTTTGTGTCATCAGCAAATTTAATCAGTTTACCCTCAATTCCTTCATCTAAATCGTTGATAAAGATGTTGAACAATACAGGGCCCAGGACAGAGCCCTGTGGTACCCCACTTGAGACATTCTTCCAACTGGATGTGCAGCCATATTATCAGAACTGTCCCCATTAGGGCTCACAATATAGATTTCCTATCAGTATGTCTTTGGAATGTGGGAGGAAACCCACACAAACACGGGGAGAACATACAGACTTCTTGCAGATGTTGTCCTTGGTGGAATTTGAACCCAGGTCCTCAGCACTGCAAGGCTGCAGTGCTAACCACTGAGCCACTGAGCTGTGCGAGTCCACGCGGCTGCATGTCTCGCGGTTGTGCGACAGCCAAAGCACATGCAGAGATTGCCTGTTTGTTAGGCAATCCCTGCATGTGTTGCGGCTGTCGATACATGCAGCTGCGGGGACTCGAGCATATTTGAGCACTCTGAAGTCACTCAGCACCTGAGCATGTTCGGATAACACGTTATCCGAGCATGTTCCCTCATCACTAATACACACGCATTCACTGGAACAGACCAATTTATTAATTTCTGCCCCTGTGAATGGAGTTTTGTAAATGTTTGAATCACTTTGGCCTTAATTCCTTTAGCCAGAGGCACACATAAAACTTTAATCATATGACCTGGTGAACACCGCGTCTGTCCCATTTGTAATGTCGCCACGCACAATAACCTAGAAATCCGGTCTGTACAATAAAACCGGTTTCTGATGTGTTTTCTATGCCTGACACTCTGTATACATTAGGTTGTCTGGTTTCAGCTGGAAAATTCTTGCCTTGAAAAAGTAAAAAAAAAAAATAAAATAAAAAATAACAAAATAATCCTCATGATTAGACAACTCTATGCTCTTGTCTACTTTGTGTTGTGCCTGGTGAGAGCATTTTGTGTGTATTGCATGTGTCACCAGCAGTAATCCCCCTGCACACACTCCATTATTACCAGTTCTGGCAGAAACCCATTGAGTACAGTGCCCTGATGACTATAGCAGGTGTCTGGATCACCTGAAAATGACGGATACCGCTTCCTCCCACCAATCACTCATGTCTTATTCTTTATTGTAGGGCCCGACAGGAGACAAAGGAACACAAGGGGATACAGTGAGTGCATTTTATTTGTGGTCCTAAACATCAGATGCATGTTGTCCCATATTTGCCTGGTTTTCACATGAAGTTTACTAACATTTTCTTTATTTTCTTTTCCAGGGATTACCAGGGCCTCGGGTAAGGTCAGATGCAATGATTTTCATAGCTGAATGAGACTACATACATACAGCACACGTAGAAGCATAATGTGGGCTCCTGGGCCTTAGCTCTACAGTGGCATTTATAGGACCATGACTTAACCTGGCCCAGGTGTAGTTGCTGCCTCTCACCCTCCTATACCTACAACCCTGAGTAAATAAGCACTTGCCATTCCGATGATAATAGTGGTTTGTGACAATGTTCTCTCTTTGTAGGGTCCTCCTGGTCCACGTGGAAAGCCTGGACCGCCGGTAAGAAACACCTAGCTATTGTTTTATCCTACCTTCATTTGGTAAAATTATCATAGTCCAAAAAGTCACTGTAGTAGTTGGTTCTGGTTTGTGGAGATTAATATCAGTAATAGATAACATAACAGACCCTCAATGACAGCACAGGAACATATTGTATAGATTTGGTCTGGTAAATGGTAGGGTTAAAACTTTATGTAACAGTGGCACCAGGGATGTCATAGAACATGCTAATTAAAGTCAAAACTAACTCAGCGGCCATTAAAGGGACTTTCCCTTTAAATCCATTATAAGTATATGATTGCTGTGTGAGTGAAGCAATGTGAACCAAAATTAAATGATAGACCACAGGGCCTCAATATATTAATAACCAAAAAAACAAATAGACCCCTAAGATTTAGCCTTTATTGATATATTAAAAGTACAACACTCCAAACAATCTTCTAAAAACCGTGTAGAGGTATAGTCAGACAAGGCTATCCAGGGTTCAATCAAATACACCAATACATAGGATAAATATGTAGACGGTTGTGGGGATTATAAGTACCCCAAAATGTCCCTGTCCATCACCCTACCTGACAGTGGAGGTTGACAACCTAGTATGTGCGGTATGGTGTCCCTGCCCAAGATCGATGTCCCTGGACACCCTACCAACCCCTATACTACAAAAAGGGGGTAAAACAAAGGAAAAAAGGTGTATCCATGTATACAAAATAATGGAAAAAGGTACATATATACAAAACAAGTTCAATTAATATTCTCGTCTATTGGAGATGGATGTATGGCCTTAAAAAATGTTTGGGACAGTGTATCAGTATAATTATAATAATAGGCATATACAACAGCTCTGCCCTAGAGGTAACCGCCATTCAATATATAGGCCCATTACGGTATTCCAATAAACCCATTTCTAGTTAGTGCTGGATAATGCATGACTGGCTCTTCATATGTTTATATGTATTTGCAAAAAGGGTGTATATAATTATATGCTGCTGCTAGCAAAACATAGGCCTTTGCTGTTTAAAATTGGGCTTATTGTGGCCTTCCCTTTAAGACAGTGGCTGGAGAAGGACTCTATTTTGTGACATTATGTTACGTATATATGGGCATCATCCCCCACCAACTAGAAATAGGTTTTTTTTTTAATACTGTAATGGGCCTATATATTGATTGCAGGTTACCTGTATGGCAGAGCTGTTGTATATGCCTGTTATTATAATTATAAAAAAAAAATTAAGGCCATACATCCATCTCCAACAGATGAGAATATTAATTGAACTTATTTTGTATATATGTACCTTTTTCCACTATTTTGTATATACAGTATGTACCTTTTTTACTTTATTTTTTGTCTGTGCTTTACCCCCTTTTTGTAGTATAGTGGTTGGTAGGGTGTTCAGGGACATCATTGTGTAGCGAGGGCGCAATATCGCACATACTAGGCTGTCAACCTCCACTGTCAGGTAGCGTGATGGACAGGGACATTTTAGGATCCCCACAGCCTTCAATATATTTATCCTGACTATGTATTGGAGTATTTGATGGAACCCTGGATAGCTTAGTCTGATTATATATCCACACTACAGAGTGGGCCATTTATATATAATCTTCCAGGGGAAGAGTCTTGAGGAGATCATTTGCATATTCCCAGTGCCTTCTGGGATAAGTGAAGAGTCTCCGCGAGCTCAATGATCACTGGGTTTTGGCCGTTGCAGCTGAAAAGAGGAAATCGGAAAAACCGCGCGCCAATTTTGGCTCATCTTTCATCGTTTTTAAGAAATCTCAAGATGGAAGAGGCCAGGAGCCATTTGGTGAGCTGCATTTCTTGCTACATGTTCACAGATTTACCAGTGGAAAAGCCAAACTTCACATGCCACAAATGCAAGCTTGTGTCCCTGTTGGAGGAAAAGTTGCAAAATCTCGAAGAGAGGTTAGCTACATTGAAGATCATTAAGGAAGGTGAAGAGTTCTTGGACAGAGCAGAATTATCTCTTCATGTTACAGAAAGAGAAGAAATTCGAAGTGCACCTGAAGAAACAGAGGAATGGAGACATGTGACCCAGAGAAGCAGGAGGATCAGGAGGCAGTCAGCACCCATACTGCTCAGAAACCAGTACCAGGCTCTCACGCAGGAAAACAATGAAGAAATACATCAGGATAAGACTTTGCCAACAAACAGCAACCTTGTACGCCTTCAGAGTCCTCCTGGATGGAGAAAGAAAAATGTTGTGAAGAAGAAACGGAGAGTGGTGGTCATGGGGGATTCACTGTTGAGAGGAACAGAGGCCGCTATCTGCAGACCGGATATAACTTCAAGAGAAATGTGCTGTCTTCCAGGTGCAAAAATTAAAGATGTGTCTGACAGGATATTAGGACTCTTCAGACCTACAGATGACTTCCCATTCCTGCTACTACATGTGGGGAGAAATGACACCTCAAGAAACGACCTGGAAACCATCTGCAGAGACTTTGAAGACTTAGGCAAGAAAGTGAAAGAACTGGGAGCGCAGGTGGTCTTCTCTTCCATCCTCCCAGTGGATGGCCATGGAACAAGGAGGTGGAATAAGATTCTGCAAGTGAACAACTGGCTACGTCGATGGTGCCGTCAGCAACGATTTGGATTTCTGGATCACGGAGTGAACTACTTATACGATGGACTACTTGCTAGAGATGGGGTGCACCTTACGAAGACTGGAAAGCATGTATTTGGAAGTCGCCTTGCTACACTTGTAAGGAGAGCTTTAAACTAGAACAACATGAGAAGGGAAGCAAAAGACCAGAAAAAGCCATACACCTGACAAATGCTATTGAGAACTCTGCTATTAGAAGTGGAAAGGAAGAACAAAGACGAAAGAATCTAATTAATAAAAATATTGGAGAAAGAGAAACCAATCACAAACTAAAATGTTTCTATACTAATGCACAAAGCATGGGCAACAAACAAGGAGAATTGGAACTACTAACACATTAAAAGAAATATGATGTCATTGGAATCACTGAAACTTGGTGGGACAATACACATGATTGGAATACAAGACTAGAAGGATACAACTTATTTGCAAGAAACAGACTTGATAAACGAGGAGGGGGTGTTGCATTGTAGGTTAGAAACGCGTATATCTGCACAGAGATTGAAGCTTCAGAGACTGGGAGTTCTGTGGAAACTGTTTGGGTAAGAATACAAGGACAGAACAATGGAAAGGACACCATTGTAGGCATTTACTACAGGCCGCCTGTGCAAGCTGAAGATATGGATGAACTCTTTATGCATCAAATGGCCAAGTTCTCCAAAAAATATGACATAGTTGTCATGGGAGATTTCAACTATCCAGACATTTGTTGGGAATCTCTCTCAGGCAAAACTAACAGGTCAAGGAAATTCTTATCCTCTCTTGCTGACAACTTTATCTTCCAAAAGGTAGGGGAGAAAACAAGGGGAACTGCTACCTTGGATCTAATCCTTATAAACAGGGAGGAAATGGTTGAGGAGGTAAAAGTGGCTGGAACCCTAGGAGGTAGCGACCATGCTATTTTAGAATTTTGGATAACTAGAGGAGGAAGACCTGTGAAGACTCAGACGTCAAGGTTAGATTTCAGAAAGGCAGATTTTAAGGGATTCAGAAAGATAATTGGAGGGATCCAATGGCTGGATATCCTTAAAGACAAAAATGTCCAGGAAGGATGGGAAATCTTGAAAAATGAAATTCTCAAAGCACAGTTGTTAACAATTCCGAAAAGAGGGAAAAATAGGAAGCATTTAAGGAAACCAGGATGGGTGAACACAGAACTTAAGCACATGCTAAAAAGGAAGAAAAAAATGTTTATAAAATGGAAAGAGGGAGGCATATCTAAAGAAGAATATAATGCTGTCTGCAGAACCTGCAGGGCACAAATCAGATTAGCTAAAGCTGACAATGAATTGAGGCTTGCAAGAGATGTCAAAAGCAATAATAAAGGATTTTGGGGATATGTCAAAAGTAAAAGAAAAGTCAAAGATGCTATAGGATTTTTACAGGATGAAAATGATGAAATGGTAAGACAGGATGTTGAGAAGGCTGAACTTTTAAATTCCTATTTTGCATTTTTTTTGTCTCAGAAAGGAAATGTAACACCAACTGTTATTCACTGTCCTATTAAGGGAATAGAAGAATCCAGGATATCTATAAACAGAAAGATAGTGAGGAAACACTTAGCTAACCTAAATGAATTCAAGTCTCCAGGTCCAGATGAATTACACCCCAGAGTACTGAAGGAGATAGCAGAAGAAATTTTTGAACCCCTCTCCATAATCTTTGAAAATTCTTGGAGAACAGGAGAAGTGCCAGAAGACTGGAGAAGAGCAAATGTTGTTCCTATCTTCAAAAAGGGGAAGAAGGTGAACCCAGGCAACTATAGGCCGGTGAGTCTGACTTCTATACCAGGAAAGATCTTTGAACAAATTATTAAACAACATGTATGTCAATACCTGGATAAGAATGAAGTGATTAAACAGAGTCAGCATGGGTTTGTAACTAATAAGTCATGTCAGACTAACTTAATTTCCTTCTATGACGGTATCACTGATTGGGTGGATCAAGGAAATGCTGTAGATATAGTATATCTTGACTTCAGCAAAGCATTTGACAAAGTCTCTCATACAATCCTTATTGAAAAAATGACTAAGTATGGAATGGACAAGGCAACTGTTAGGTGGATTCATAACTGGCTTAGTGATCTGACCCAAAGAGTGGTCGTAAATGGCTGCACATCCAGTTGGAAGAATGTCTCAAGTGGGGTACCACAGGGCTCTGTCCTGGGCCCTGTATTGTTCAACATCTTTATCAACGATTTAGATGAAGGAATTGAGGGTAAACTGATTAAATTTGCTGATGACACAAAGCTAGGAGGGATAGCTAATACTAGAGAAGAGAGAGAGAGGATTCAAAAAGATTTAAATAAACTGGAGAAGTGGGCAGCAACTAACAGAATGGTTTTTAACAGGGAGAAATGCAAAGTACTACATCTGGGCAATAAAAATGAAAAAAGCATATATAGAATGGGAGGAATAGGGCTAAGTGACAGCACATGTGAAAAAGACTTGGGTATACTAATAGATCACAGACTGAATATGAGTCAACAGTGTGATGCAGCAGCAAAAAAGGCAAATGCAATTCTAGGATGTATTAACAGAAGCATACAGTCTAGATCACGTGAAGTCATTATTTCCCTCTA
Source organism: Dendrobates tinctorius (assembly GCF_039654945.1). Classification (NCBI taxonomy): domain Eukaryota; kingdom Metazoa; phylum Chordata; class Amphibia; order Anura; family Dendrobatidae; genus Dendrobates; species Dendrobates tinctorius. The sequence goes on along the minus strand of NW_027361788.1, from coordinate 26,214,536 downwards.
CTCCTCTTTGGTCAGACCTCATCTGGAATATTGTGTCCAGTTTTGGGCACCACATTTTAAAAAAGACATCAACAAACTGGAGCAAGTTCAGAAAAGAGCGACCAGAATGGTGACCGGTCTGCAAACCCTGTCTTATGAGGAAAGGTTGCAGGATTTGGGAATGTTTAGTTTGCAAAAGAGAAGACTGAGAGGAGACTTAATAGCTGTCTACAAATATCTAAAGGGCTGTCACATTGTAGAAGGATCAACTTTATTCTCATTTGCACAAGGAAAGACTAGAAGCAATGGGATGAAACTGAATGGGAGGAGACACAGATTAGATATTAGAAAAAACTTTTTGACAGTTAGAGTGATCAATGAGTGGAACAGGCTGCCACGAGAAGTGGTGAGTTCTCCTTCAATGGAAGTCTTCAAACAGAGGCTGGACAGACATCTGACTGGGATGATTTAGCGAATCCTGCTTTGAGCAGGGGGTTGGACCAGATGGCCCAGGAGGTCCCTTCCAACTCTACGATTCTATGATTCTATGATTCTATAGATACACCTAAATAAAATGGGAATGGTTGGTGACCCAGATCGTCGCGCTGAATTTGCAGAATGGGTAAAACAAATATTGGAACAGGACCCTCCGTTTACACAGAACATTATGTTCAGTGATGAGGCTTTTTGGGGTGGGCCATTTATATGGATACACCTAAATAAAATGGGAATGGTGACAGCTTTCTTGCGTAGGGTGTCTTGCATTGAAATCTGGTGCAATGACCCGGGTACTGCGTTCACCAGACATCAACACAATTTCTATCCGCTCCTCACGTGTTAACCTCTGCGACTTGTCAATGGCTGTAAACAAAGAGAAACTTGTAAATAGCTCATGAAAGAATAAAGTTACGTTAAAACCAATCACACCATTGTTTTTCTTGTGCAATTCTCAATAAGATTGATGTGTCACATGACCCTCTTCCCATTGGAAAAAATAAAATAAAGTTGGATCCAAAACAGCCGTCTTCAAAATGGCCGCCATGGTCACCACCCATCTTGAAAAGTTTTCTTCCTCCCATATACAAATGTGCCTCAAACAGGAAGTTGATATCACCAACCATTCCCATTTTATTTAGGTGTATCCATATAAATGGCCCACCCTGTATTTTTAGAAGATTGTTTGGAGAGTGAAGCAATATGCATGTGTGACTATTGCTACATTGTCTTCCATGGATCAAGCCCATAGAAGTGAATGGAGTGATTGTCAGTCATGCACAATACCTGTTCCCTTTACAAGTCCCATAGAAAAGCATTTGAAAAATTGAAATCTATGGAGAGAAGCAAAACTACATAAAGAAGACACAAAGTCTAAATCAGTCTAGATACAAATCACTTCCAGGGAAGATTGTGGGCAGATTACGTTCCTAGAACTAATTATATGGCTGGACAATGTAACCTGTAATTCAGGTTCAAAAGTACAAGCGGTTAATAATGTTTATTGGTGCAGTCCAGGTTAATGAGGCCTCAGACTTGACATCAAAGGATTGCAGTGAAGACAGACTAGAGCCCAACCAGTGTGCTGTACACACAAACATCTATGAGACTCTCATGGCTGCATAATCCGCAAATTAAAATGGCACTTTAGGAGTCCAGCTAGGACAAGACGCAGTCAATTCTTTCAGCGTTTTTGCAGCGTTTATTCCTTGTTTTTCACCCATTGGTTTGAATGGGTGTAGAAAAAACGCACCAAAAAGGCAGGTATCATTATTTGCAGCGTTTTTTCTGCAGAAAAGTCATGGACATTAGCATGGACCAAGAGACACAAAAAATGCTCCAAAACCGCACCTAAACCTGCCTTTTTGCCGCAGCTTCTTTCCTGCAAAGATATCAGGTTTTGCTGCAGAGAAAAAAAGTAGCAAAAACCTCCAGTGAGAACATACCTTAAATGCTCATTTTTAACATTAGACTGGGAAAGTTTTACAAAGGATTATACATCTATTCAGACATTGATTTTCACAGTAAATACACAATCCTCATCAGGTCTATGAGATCTAATGTATGTAGTTTGGATTGTGAAATCGAGTGAGAGCTTTTCTTTAGGACTTGAAATAATTATAGATTTTCATGCTCATCAATGATCTGCGATTCCCAGTGAATATGCTAATACTCTATAATACACTATGGGAAGATGGGTTAATGTTATGCATGGAGATGTAGATACTAGATAGCTATAAACAATAATATATTTCCTTCTCTTTCAGGGGACACCTGTTTTCTTAGACTCATTTGTAAGTAATATAATTTGGAAAGGCGCAGTAAGGCCACGTTCTCAATTGTGTCTGGCCATTTTGGTTGTTATATTTTAAAGGGAATCTGTCAGCAGGTTTTTGCCATATAATCTGAGGGCAGTATGAGGTAGAGGTTAAAACACTGAATTCACTTATCAGGCTGTGTGCTGTTTACTAACAATGAAGGTTTTATCACTAGGGCAGTGTCATTGCTGGGACTGGCTGCCTTGTGCCAAGTCATCCAACCACACCCCCTCCTGTGATAAGCAGCTCATAGTCAATAGACGATGTACATAGATGTATCATGTAGCAGAGTGGAGAAAGCTGCCCCCACCCACACCACAGCTTTCTAAAAACTATGATTTTGTCACAACTGCTGCACCCAGTAAACTAAGTGACATATCGCTGGAATCAGGGTCTCTTTTTTTCACATTATGCTGCCCTTAGATGAGGTTACAAAAAAACTAGTAATAGATTCCCTTTAAGTAACAAATTGAATTATTTAAGACATTTGGAATGTAGTCTAACCCAGGAGATAGAGAGGGTTGTAGTAGGTACATTAATTACCTCTTTTATTCATTTCTGACATCTCCATATTAATGGTACTAAATGCTGGCGGCCAAGCACTCTTTTCTTCCTTTTCCTTAAGCAATAATATCTATATAGTGGAATTTATAACACTAGTTCTGTCCTTAATCTGATCTAAGGGTAAACTGAGCTATAACATTTAGGAAAAACCTTCTGGTGTTTTTTTATTTTTTTTCTGTGTGGTGTCCTATAGTAATACTGACTTTGTTTGTGGACCATGGAGAAGAAATTTTCAAGACCCTACACTACCTCAGTAGCCTCATCCAAAGTATAAAAAAGCCACTGGGCCCTGCCCTATACACGTGCATACTCATGCACATGTAAACTTTGGGTGAAGGACATTGCCGCACATTGTCAGATACTCTGTCGTAGTAACACCACAAGTACCCCCTAACATTAGTGAGGCAGTCCATCAGGAAGGGCTCCAATATCTCCATGACTAGGCATCCCAGTGCTACAGCTTTCCATTCTAGTTCAGAAGGTCTTGCATGAGGACCATCTACCATCACATCCACTTCTCCATATATCACTGTGGGCTTGCGAGGTGGCATCATCAGTGGGATATTTTAGTTTTGTAAGGTTTGCCATTTTTTCTTCTTTCAGAGGACAGAAGACTTTAGTGAATCTTACCAAGCCCTAATGGACTCCAGTGGACCGGTACTTACACATTTCTTATTTACTGGCTGACAAAATAATTTAAATGCTAATAACGTGGTTTCTCCACCTTTTAGGGTTTCTGAGCCCTTGACAGGATAGAGAAAAATTCCTTGATCTGCCAAATCCAACTGCTGAGATTTCCAGTGTTGGGCTGGATCTTGTCCTGCCTGATGAAGGGGACAGCTCATGTAAATGCATATGTTTCTTTTAAATGAATGGAGCCTGTCTGGTGGTTTCATTTGGCATTTCCCATAACTCCTATTCATTTCAATAGAGAGAGTCTGTGACCTGCTGTCTTCAATACATGGGGGACCCCTGGCGCAGTTTTACATCCTTATTGATGGCTTACAAATCATTATGATTGTGCTTAACAGATTATCTAGTTATGGGATCCATTGTTGTTGGTTTCCACCATTTTGTCAGAAAGAGCAACGTTGAATAGAGCACTATTCCTTTCTTCAAATCCACCAAAACTGTAAATCGAAACAAAATTTCTAGGTGAGCAGAGCCGCCTTGTACAGTGACCCTTCTCTAATAAGTAGAAATTGTCTAGAGTGGAAGACCCCTTTTAAAAGAGTTCGGATGTATGGTCCAGTGTGGTTGCCAAAGAGTCAAACTATGAATCGCATTGGATATCATTAAAGGGTTGTTCACCACTAGAGAACCCCTTTATAGCTACCACACAAAATAGGAAAAACTGCTCACTATACACACCTGGACTGGTGCCATTCCACCGATCTCTCCCAAGGTCACGTGATATGTACAACGCCTTCTCTGTACTATTGGGAGTGGACGTTGGCTCTGACAGAATAGAGAAGGCTGCACAGATCAGTGGCCACTGATTGGCTGCAACAGTCAATGTTTGTCATGTGACAGCTGGGAGACACAGCGGGGAAATTGGAGGAGCGGTGCCATTTCGTCAGGTAAGCCTGCAGCAGACTAGATTTATTAGGAACTAATTTTAGAGAGCGTTTTCTAATAAAATAAAAAATGTTTTATGATGTCCTCACCTGACGCGAGCTCAACAATCCTATCAGTTTCTGTCTTAATACTGTGGTTAGTATGGCGATTACACCCCAGAATCCTGAATATGAAATTCATCCTGTTCAAGCAATATTGCTGCAGACTGATCTTCTATTCAGATGTCTGAGAATGATCATTGCCCCGTCACAACCGCTGTAATGGCAGCAATTTCCTTGGTGTGTACCTCACGGGATGAAGAATGTTGTTTTTCTATAACTTGACAGAAGAGGACGATGCAAGGTCTTTAGGGTGGAATTTCCTCGAGCAATAATATCTATATAGTGGAATTTATAACACTAGTTCTGTCCTTAATCTGATCTAAGAGTAAACTGAGCTAGAACCTTCAGGAAAAAACCTTAATTTTTTTTTGTGTGTGCAGTCCTATAGGAATACTGACTTTGTGTTTGTGGACCATGGAGGAGAAATTTTCAAGACCCTACACTACCTCAGTAGTCTCATCCAAAGTATAAAAAACCCACTGGGGACTAAAGACAACCCTGCCCGAATCTGCAGAGATCTGATGAATTGCCAACAGAAGATGGGAGATGGTAAGCAGATCATCTTCTACCTCTATGTAGGGACCTAAACACCCCTTCAGGAACTTTGAATTATTTTGCAGGCACTTATTGGATTGATCCCAATGTTGGCTGCTCTTCTGATACCATTGAAGTCACCTGCAATTTTACACAAAGTGGTCAGACGTGTCTCAGGCCTGTCACTGCATCCAAGGTAAATCTATGATAGATAGCTATAGAACCTAAAGTATATGGACACAGTCAAGACATTTTCTTTTACTCAGAGAATGTGTCACCAGGTTTATGCTTTCCAATGTGAGGTCAGCATAACATAAGGGCCTAGACTCCAGCTCCAGCACCTGGTCACTTAACTGGGCTTCTTGCTGTAGTGTTAACAATATAACGGTTTTATCTGCTGCAGCTCTGCTAATACTCTCAATGATGAGCAGTCTAACCCCACAACCTGCTATTGATTGACAGCTTACTATATACACTGTGCATAGAAGGAAAGCCAGAGCTCATGAATATCAAGGGCAACACAGAACCAGCTCATAACTGAGAAAACTAGCAAAGCTGCAGCAGATGCTGTAGTTTTTGATTAAAACACTTTTCAAGAGCCTTGTGAGTAACAAAGCTCCGGAAATAAGGTCTGATCCTACTTTATATTGTTTTTAGCTAGGGCAGCAAAGACCTAGTGACAGATTCTCTGTAAACACATATTCATGGCTAAAAATCATTTAGGAAAATTTGGGTTTCACAACCTCTGCGTACCAGTGACGGACATATCTTTGCAGCCGCACAGGGGCTCAAAAGGTAAATGGGCACACTTTCACCTCCAAAGCAGGACTGACAAGAGCCCATACACTTCTCTTGCACAGGGGCCTCTTCTGTCTTCAGAATGAATTAATGGTGAAATCTGTGAGCTTTCCGAGACAAGTCCTCATTCACATGTCCGGTTTTTACATACCTGAACTGTCAGCATACTGACATTATGTTCTATGGCCCTTGTGAAGCTTGAGAAGCCTCTCTGTTTTGTTTGCTTTTTTTGGTTTAGATACGCAGATGGTAAAAAATGGAGACATACCAAAAAACGGGTACAAACCTGTTTCAGCGCACTGAAACCATATTTTTGCTGAAAAAAAAAGGGTGAATTTTGCCCAACCATTATCTACACTCTCTTGAAGGATCTTCTGGGCTGATGAAAATAAATGTTATACGTTTGTGTGTTTTTATGTCTCCTTAAAAATTAATCTCCATCTTTTTATCACCATTTTGTTTTAGATTCAAACTTCTGTGCTGATTTCTTATTACCGTATATCTTTATTGCAGTCAAAGCTCCAAATCCCCTGCATAGATTTAAGCATCATTAAAGGGAAATGCCATTTGGAAGAAGTTGACATATGTCCATGGGATAGATAACATTTAGATAGGAGGGGAGCCATCACTGATCAGCAGAACAGGTCACTTTTATCCCTGTTAAAGCGCATGCTCAGCCACTGTGCCATTTATTCTTTATAGCACTGTTGGAGCGCTGTACTCCACTTTCTTTGGCAGTCTCATAGGAAATGAATGGAGCAACAGTTGCGCATGCATACTGCCTCTCTATTCTGACTGAGATAAATGTGCCCTGTCTTGTCTATTGGTGGGGGTCCCAGCAGTCAGACCCCCACCAATCTAAAAGTTATCCACGTATCTACCGGAGTTCCCCTTTAATTCCGTGCCTATAAACTCTAAAAACATATTCCTAAGCTTTTATCTTGTTGATCTTTCCAAAGCCTCTGTCCTTTTTCTTGTAGATGGTGTTTGAAATTGGCCGAGTTCAGATGAATTTTCTCCACCTCTTGAGTTCAGAAGCCGTACAGCACATAACAGTCCACTGCCTGAATGCCCCTGTTTGGGGTATCTCAACAGACAAACTCTCCCAGAATGCTGTGCGATTCAAGGCCTGGAATGGACAGATATTTGAGGCAGGAGGCCAATATCAGCCAGAGGTTACTGTGGATGACTGCAAGGTAAAACTCCACGCTACTAGTGCTCAGTATGGTTATCCAGTTTCTTAGTATCTTTTCTCAAATTATCACATACATAGTTTTAAGGTTGAAATAAGATACAAGTTCATCGAGTTCATCCTATATAAACTTAAGAACCATTTACACTGCACAAAAGCTACCGTATATACTCGTGTATAAGCTGACCTCCCTAAATTTGCCTAAAAAAACTGGGAAAACTTATTGACTCGCATATAAGCCTAGGGTGGAAAATGCAGCAGCTTCTGGTAAATTTCAAAAATAAAAATAGATACCAATAAAAGTGAAATTAATTGAGAAATCAGTAGGTTAAATGTTTTTGAATATCCATATTGAATCAGGAGCCCCATATAATGCTCCATACAGTCCATGATGGCCCCATAAGATGCTCCGTACAAAATATACCCCATATAATGCTCCATACAGTTCATGATGGCCCCATAAGATGCTCCATACAAAATACGCCACATATAATGCTGCACAAAGGTTAATAATGCCCCATATGATGCCCCATGAAGGTTATGGCCCCATAAGATATTCCATAGATTATGCTCCATAGATTATGCCACTATAAGATGCTCCATAGATTATGCCCCCCTAAAATGCTCCATAGATTATGCCCCCATATGCTGCTCCATAGATTATGCCCCCATATGCTGCTCCATAGATTATGCCCCCATATGCTGCTCCATAGATTATGCCCCCATATGCTGCTCCATAGATTATGCCCCCATATGCTGCTCCATAGATTATGCCCCCATATGCTACTCCATAATTATGCCCCCATATGCTGCTCCATAGATTATGCCCTATATGCTGCCCCAAAGATTATACCCCATATGCTGCTCCATAGATTATGCCCCCATATGCTGCTCCGTAATTATACCCCCATATGCTGCTCCGTAATCATGCCCCTATATGCTGCTCCATAATTAAGCCCCCATATGCTGCTGCTGCCGCTGCAAATATAAAAAAAAATTACATACTCACCTCTCGTCTCGTCGCTGGGGGCCTGGTGCCGGTGTCTTGAGTAGGCGAGGCCAGGTTCTGATGTCACCGCAGGCTCAGGACCCCGGTACTGGCCATATTTACCGATCCCCGCTTCATCGCTGTGTGTCGCTCTGTCTTCCGGGTCCCTCTGTCAGTGACTTTCAGGCAGAGGGCGCGGCGTGCACTAACTACGTCACCGCGCACTCTGACCCTGAGCATCACAGACAGAGGACGCGGAGGAGAGGACAGAGCAGCGCGCAGCGATGGACCGGGGACAGGTGACTATAGCTTATACTTACCCCCTCCTGGCGCAGCCCCCCTGCTTCTCCCGGTCTCCGGCTCCTTTCTTCTGCGGTCACGTGGTACCGCTCATTAAAGTCATAAATATGCGCATATTCACAACTTTAATGAGCGGTACCATGTGACCGCTGAAGGAAGGAGCCTGAGACCGGGAGAAGCGGGGGGGGGCTGCAGAGACCGTGCCCGGAGGGGGTAAGTATGATCGGACACCCCCGCTCCCCCTCCCCTGCCGACCCCCTGGTATATGACTCGCGTATAAGCCGAGAGGGGGACTTTCAGCCCGAAAAAATGGGCTGAAAATATCGGCTTATACGTGAGTATATACGGTAATTTCTCGATAATCTTGGAGTGTAAAACAGACTCGACAATGCGCAAAATATTCGCTTGTCGGATGAAATTATCTATGAGGCTGCACAAATATCATTGTTCTCGGTAGCTCGTTATTTTGTGTAAAGATTACCTGTGCTTCCTGAGAACAATGGCAGCCTATGCCCAATAAACGATCTAAACAGAGCCTTCAGTGTAAAGGCCCCGTCACACATAGCGATCTCGCTAGCGAGATCGCTGCTGAGTCACAAGTTTTGTGACACAACAGCGATCTCACCAGCGAGATCGCTGTGTGTGACAGCGATCAGCGACCGGGCCCCCCCTGCCGGTATCTCTGATTGCTATGGGAAACCTCTGGACTTTGGTCGCTGGTCTCCCGTTGGCCAGCACGCATCGCTGCGTGTGACAGGCGGGAGACCAGCGATCAGCTTGTAACTAACGTACACATCGGGTTTCCAAGGGACGTGCGTCCCTTAGATACCCGATGTGTACGTTAGTTACCAGCTTCCTGCATCAGCGCGCTAGTAACTAACAAACACAGCGACAACGCGCGCTCGGCAACGCTGTGCTGATCACTGGTGAAGCTGTTTGTTTGACAGTGATTCACCAGCGGTCCTGACACGTTGAAATCGTTGTCGGGATCGCTGGTGAGTCGCTATGTGTGACGGGGCCCTAAGGTCGACCTGTGTAAACAGCCTGTTACTGCTGATCATCAAACAAGCATCTTATCGCTTTGGTGCATCAGGTCAACCAGTTTTAAAAGAAGACAATAACCCCATGAGGCAGGTGCTAATTGCCCTATATTAGGGTATGTGTACACTATCTTTTGATGCTTTTTAAGCAGGTTTGCTTAAAAAGAAAAAAAAAATTGAGGGGGATAAAAATCATTCAAACTCTTGAAAGACTCTGTCTATTCATTTGTATTGTAAAACTCCCTTGCTTTATACAGTATGTTCTGTCTGTTGAGTGTTTTTTTTTCCCCCGCTTCATGTTTTGAAAAAACAAAGGGTATATCACTTTTTTGAAGCAGATTCCATCAGGAACCACTTCAACTAGGTTCTGTTTAGTCAAAAGGCTGCCAAAAATGCTACAAGAAAAAAAAACACTTCCAAAATAGTCAAATACAATGCAGTCTACTAAAAACTCCCCAAAGAAGAGTGTTTCCTAAAACTGTCTTCATTAGAAAGCTCTTCATTCTTCAACATTTCAAAAAAGTGTGCACATGGGAAAGATTGCTTCCTGACTCCTCCTCATATACAGGTGCTTCTCACAAAATTGGAATATCATCAAAAAGTTAATTTATTTCAGTTCTTCAATACAAAAAGTGAAAACTCATATATACTGTAGAGTCATTACAGAGTGATCTATTTCAAGTGTTTATTTCTGTTGATGTTGATGATTATGGCTTACAGCCAGTGAAAAACCAAAAGTCATTGTCTCAGTAAATTAGAATACTTTGCCCCAATGTGGGATAGGTTAAAATGGCCGCCCCCTAATGACATAGCTTCTCACATTAATATACGCTCCATCGAACTTCTATCATGGAATGTGGCTGGCCTCAATTCACCGGTCAAGCGCAGAAAAGTACTAGATCACATTACTCGTCTACGCCCCCATATTGTCTTTTTACAAGAAACCCATTGGTTATGCAGGGGTCACCCAGCGCTCCGTAATAGACATTATGCAGAGTGCTTGGATGTGGCCATTTCTCCTTCGCCTCATTGGCGGACACAGGACTGTGGGTGTATGCTACTGCCGCCAGGAGGCTGACACTAAGTGAATGAAAAAAAGGTTAGCTCCTCCTCCGCAGTATACACCCTCGCCCTGATTGCCGGCGAGACCAGTTCATGCTTAGTGTCCATAGGAGGCACACGTCTGGTCTTTTTCCCCCCAGACTTTTTTCTTTTTTACTTTCCATGAAGATGAGACGGGCGACGGACCTTATTGAAAGGGTCCGATCTCCCCAAACCATCAACGGGCGAGCACGTGTGAGTGTCGTCTCCACGTATCCTCTCCCGCAACGTGGAACATGATACCGGACTCAGTCCTGACCACCCTAAGGTACTGAAACCCTAGGCTGTACAGAGGCCTAGGAATAGTCCGTGCGTCCCCCACTGCATCACCAATGCTAGACTGTGGTGATGGAAGGAGGCGGACGGTCCCTCTCCTCTTCCCTGGTAAGGAATGATGGAGCCAGGGTGTCTGCACCGTCCTGTACATAGCCCCCCTCTCCCCCCACACACACCTGACAGGCTGGCAACTGAAGCGCTCCAAGCGATCAGGACAGGGGGCACGGAACGAGGGTGGGCTGGGAGGGCTCCTGTGGAGGTCCTGCTCCTGTGCTGCGCAGCTTCCCCTTGCAAGATTAGCACCAGCAAACAAACAACTGCAGACAATATGCATTGTTAGAAGAAATGGCCCTGACCTAAAGAGACCACATCCTTGTATGCACTAGCAATGTTTTGTATACAAAAAGAAAACTAGAGTAAAAAAATCCACAAATGAAATAGTAAAAATAGAGTATTTTTTATTTATCTACGAGATATAAATCACCCGTATACATAGACACAAAAAAAGGTCACAATTATTCAGAATTCCATCACAAGAGGGGAACAGGTGCAGAAAATCACATGCAGCAGTACATTACAACCAGGCAATAAAGTGACAGTGCTTCAATTTAAGATCAAAATACACATGACCCTTAGTGTGTGGCCATATAAGAAAATGTGCCTAGTCCAGCTTAGTAGCACACATGTAAATAGAAACAAACGACAACAACACAAGTCATGATAATAAAGTAATCTTATCCATGGTTGCCGTGTACGCCACACGTGTAGCCCCTACACGCATTTCGCTTCACAGCCCCCTGACAAAGCCTACACGAAACGAAACAAATGCTTTGCAGGACAGGGGGCACTGGATGCAAGATAACCCTTTGCCTCTGAACTCCGTGAAAAGTGGGCAGAGCCCCCATTGGTAGATCTACCCGTATCACGATTGGTATCAAGAACCCGATTATCCCTACCTAATGGTTCTTCTAATAAGGATCCCACTGACCGTCTCAGTAGAGAGTCGGGCTCCATTGGTGTTTGAGGCCTCAGGATCAGCCCTCTCTCCCTCTTGCACGGCAACTTGGGTAGCCAAGGCCATGATTTCCTGGTCAGAGTCATCAAATGCAGCTTTACAGAGCCTGGACCTACCGTCAGAGGTAGCTGAGATCGCGGATCAGATAGTCCTGGCAGGAGGCTATTTGATTAACGCATCCTTGAATGCAGCTAACCGCGCAGCACTGGTTGCCGCAAATGCGATTTGCATCAGGGGAGCCCTATGGTTGAGAACATGGCGAGCCTACCCATTTCCAAAAAATCCCTAACTTCTTTGCCCTATCAGAGCAGCGGAGTGTTCGGTGAGAAGCTAGATCAGCTTATCTCCGACACCACAGGGGGAAAAGCAAACTTCTCCCACAACAGGGGGCTAAGCAGTCATTCCGTCACCAGCTTCAAACACAGTTTCGACCGCCAGTTCAGGTCGGCCCAATTAGGGCAGAGATCGTCAGATCTCATATAGAACCAACGCATTGGGGAGGATGCGTTCCAACCAGCCGAAATCAGGGGGATCAAAGTCCCACAGGTTCACGGCCAAAGGACTGGAGGAACTTCCGGTCTACACCTGCAGAGTAGGCGGGCGTCTGCTCTGGTTTCATCACGTCTGGCTCACCGTCGTACAAGACGCGTGGGTAAGAGAGCTGGTGTCTTCAGGGTACAAGATAACATCAGCCACCCCCAAACGATTTTTCCTGTCTCGTCCTCCCAAATCTGAAACCCGGGCACGCGCCTTATTCAAAGCCGTCTCTCAGGCGCAGTGGAGTGATCATCCCTACCGGAAAAAGAGATTTCCGGGTTTCTATTCCAACCTGTTTGTAGTCCCCCCCCCAAAAAAAATAAATAAATAAGGAATGGAGCCGTAAGGCTCATTCTGGACCTGAAACTTCTGAGCAGGTTTGTGTCAAGATCAGACATTTCCGGATGGAGTCTCTCTGCTCGGTCATACCTGCCATGGAGAAGGGGGAGAATATTTGGCCTCTATCAACATCCAAGGTGCCTACCGGCACATCCCCATTTTTTTCCTCACATCAAAGGCTCTTACAGTTGCCATCAGCAACCTGCATCACAGCCTTACCCTTGGGCTAGCCATCGCCCCCAGGGTATTCACAAGGGTCATGGTGGCCGTCATGTCCATCCTGCATGCCCGGGGCATAATCATCTGGCCTTATCTGGACAACCTCCTGGTCAAGCGCCCATCTTTTCAGTCTTGCGAAGAGAGCATCAACATCATGCTGGATACACTTCTCTGCCTAGGGTGGCTGGTGAATTTGAAGTTCTGGAGTTTTCCCCTATTCCAACTCACAAAATTTCCTTTCTAGGGATCTTCAACACTTCCCGAGGGTTGGAAATTCTCCCTCAGGACAAGGCCCTAGCACTCCGGCAGGAAGCCTGGGCACTTCGCCAGCCGGCCTCCCGTACCATCCGGTTTGGCATGAAGGGCTTAGGGAAAATGGTGGCAGCAATAGAGGCTGTTCCATTTGCCCAGCCACATCTTCGTCCCTTGCAGCACGCCCTCTTGGCAGCTTGGGACAAGAAGCCCGTTCTCCTTCGACCACCAGTGCCGGTTGTCCGCACTGGTCAGACAGGCTCCCAGATGGTGGACGATGGGTCCCTCCCTTCTGCAGGGGAAGCCTTTTCCTCCAAACCATTGGTTGATGGTCACGACCGACGCCAGTCTCCTCGGATGGGGAGCAGTTTTTCGCCACCACACAGCCCAAGGATGTTGGTCACCTCGGGAATCACGCCTCCCGATTAACCTTTTAGAATTTCGGGTGATTCGGCTGGCTTTGCAGCACTTTCATCATCTCCTGGCAGGACGCCCTGTCCGAATTCAATCAGACAATGCCACGGCAGGGGCTTACATAGATCATCAGGGGGGGCAGTCGCAAGAGGACGGCCATGCTCGAGGCAAAGCATATCCTTTGCTGGGCCGAGAGAAATCACTCTGTGATCTCGGCAGTTCACATTCTGGGCATGGAGAACTGGGTGGCAATCTTTCTCAGCCGCCAGGGTCTCGCGTCCAGGGTATGGCCACTCCCGAGTTTTTTCCAACAGATTTTCCAACATTGGGGAACCCCAGAAGTGGACCTTATTAATTCCAAGCTAAATACCAAGGTGCCCAGGGTTGTCGCTCGGTCCCGGGACCCACAGGCAATCGCCGTGGACGCGTTGGTCCTTACATGGAACCAGTTTTCACCTCTCATACCTGTTTCCTCCGCTTCCACTGCTTCCAAAGGTCTCAAGAAGTTCAAGGCATAGGGGGTTCCAGTAATACTGATTGCCCCAGATTGGCCTCGTCGGGCAGGGTACGCAGATTTAGTGCAGCTACTCCTCGACATCCCCTGGCGGCTGCCAGAGCCCCCAGACCTACTTTCCCAGGGCCTGATCTACCACCAGAACCCAGAGGCCCTGTGTTTGGCGGCTTAGCCGTTGAATCTTGGATCCTGGCCCAGGCCGGGTTCGGCTGGAAGGTGGTGGCTGAAATGGTTAGTGCTCGGGAGCCCGCCTCAGCACGTGTTTTCCACCACGCCTGGAAAGTTTTCTTCTCACGGCGTAGGGACCGCAGTTATCCTCCACTGAGATTCTCCATTCTTAACATTTTTAGCTCTTCTCCAGTCTGACCTAGTCTCGGGTTTAGCTCCAACATCCCTCAGGAGACAGATTACGGCCTTATCCCCCCTGTTCCAGCGTAGGATTGCTACCAATCTGCAGGTAAAAACCCTCAGCCAGGGGGTCTCCTGCTTGATACCCCCCTATAGGGTCCCTCTGGATGCCTGGGGCCTTAACCTGGTCCTAAGCGGTCGGCAGGAAACTCCGCTTGAACCACTACAAGGTGTCTCTTTTGCATACCTTTCCTGGATAGTGGTGTTCCTCATGGCTATAACGTCAATTAGACGGGTCTCGGAGCTGGCGGCTCGATCCTGCCGAGCCCTGTATCTGATTTTCCACAAGGATAAGGTGGTTCTCAGGCCGACTCCTCCTTTTTTCTGCCAAAGGTCGTTTCTTCATCTCACTTTATTTAGGATGTTGTCTTGCCCTTTTTCTGCCCAGTACTGGTACACCGGGTGGAAAAGTCGCTGCATATGTGGGATCTGATGAGAGCTCTCAGGAGGTACGTGTCATGGGCGCTGTTCGTGCTTCCCGAGGGTTGCAGGAAGAGACTCGTTGCCTCGGGATCGACCATAACCAGGTGGATTCGTTTGGCTATGCAGGAGTCTTACCGCATCAGAGGCGCACCTGTTCCAGCGGGGATCAGAGCACACTCCGCTCGGGCAGTGGTCGCCTCTTGGACTCTTCAGCACCAAGCTTTGGTGAAGCGGGTCTGCAAAGCGGGTCTGCAAAGCGGCAACCTGCTCCAGTCTGCACACTAGGGTGACCGCAAAAAATCGATGTCGGAATTTTGTCCGTCTGGACCCCACAAAACGATTCCCCTTTCCAGATATTGAGAGAGCCAAAATTTGAGCTCGATCAAACGACGTTAACCCGTGCCGCTCGTCGCTCAAAGTTTGAAAAAATGCAAATTGAGGTATTTTAAGATTTAGGTATTTTGCATAGTCTGTTAGACTATAAAGAATGTGACAACAACATTGCAGAAATAGCCCTGACCAAATTTTCGAACCATTTGTGGTATTTGAATGCAGAGTTGGTGGGATTATCGTTTTTTGATCCCACCATTACAGACAATGAAAAGTTGTTAATGGCTAATAAATTGCTCAGTAGCACAGATGAACCATCAGAGCACGCTAGGGTTGTAAATCCAAAAGTTAGGAAAGAAAAATTAAGAGGTAGGAAGTAACCGACTTTAACGACCTTCTGACAAAAGATGAAGAACAAAAGCAATATGTCCTGCAAGTTGTAAGCAAATGCCGAGCATTATATTCTGACGTTTCAAAAACTACTTTAACAAAAGCTCTAGAATAGATTAGATAACTATGTAAAATTATCAACTCATGTAGGTTAGCGTGCTCTGATGGTTTATCTGTGCTACTGAGCAATTTATTAGCCATTAACAACTTTTCATTGTCTGTAATGGTGGGATCAAAAAACGATAATCCCACCAACTCTGCATTCAAATACCACAAATGGTTCGAAAATTTGGTCAGGGCTATTTCTGCAATGTTGTTGTCACATTCTTTATAGTCTAACAGACTATGCAAAATACCTAAATCTTAAAATACCTCAATTTGGATTTTTTTAAACTTTGAGTGACGAGCGGCATGGGTTAACGTCGTTTGATAGAGCTCAAATTTTGGCTCTCTCAATATCTGGAAAGGGGAATCGTTTTGTGGGGTCCAGACGAACAAGATTCTGACATTTTTTCCCCCCCATATGAGATCCGGTCACCCTACTGCACACATTCTGGAAGCACTACAATATCCATACTCAGGCTTCAGCATGCGCGAGCCTTGGTAGAAGGATTCTCCAAGCAACGGTGGTGCACCTTTAGACAGGAGGTGCGTATAGATTGGACCGGTGAGTCGACTTCCCACCCAGGGACTGCTTTAGGACGTCCCACAATCCTGTGTCCCCAGTGAGGCGAAGGAGAAACAGGGATTTTTGTGATAACTCACCGTAAAATCCTTTTCTCCGAGACATTCATTGGGGGACACAGCACCCACCCTGTTAGCCAACTGGCTCTTTTTTTTGTTTGTTGTTATGTATTTATGATAAAAGGTGGGTCTTTCCAGACATGTTGTTACCTGCATTAAGGTTTATTTTGTCTGTGTTTTTCATCTCCTACTGCTTTTGCACCGAACTGGTCTCGCCGGCAATCAGGGCGAGGGTGTATACTGCGGAGGAGGAGTTAACCATTTTTTCATTCACTTAGTGTCAGCCTCCTGGCGGCAGTAGCATACACCCACAGTCCTGTGTCCCTCAATGAGCATCTCGGAGAAAAGGATTTTACGGTGAGTTATCACAAAAATCCCTGTTTTGTTTCTTAAGGATTTCGATTATTCTATAGATGATGAGGCGAGGGACCAGACAGGGCGATATATATTGGTCAGAGCTATTATTGAACAGCGGGAATATTGCCTTATAAATGTTTACGCACCCAATACTACTAGCCCCTCCTTCTTTGCTAAACTTGAAGAGATGGTTCACGTCTGGCATCCTACCATTATATTATTGGGTGGAGATTTAAACGCCCTTCATGATGCTCTTTTAGACAGATCTACTCCCCTGCCCGCATCTCACCCTCCATCCAGAGCGATTTCTACCTTGTTAAACAGGCTTGACTTGGTTGATGCTTGGAGGTGCTGCCACCCTACAGAAAGAGAATATATCTTCTATTTTAGGGTACATGATGTTCACACTCAAATTAATTATTGGCTAACTTCTGCCTCTCTTCTTTCCCTTCTAAAAACAGTTGACATTCTCCTTTCAGTTATCTCAGACCACTCCCCGGTCTTTCTTACTCTGGAACTCCCCACTAATAGATCTGTGTCTTTGCGCTGGCGCTTCCCCTCTTATCTCTATACTTCAGATGATTTCAAGCGCTATATGACGGGCTGGTGGGAGACATTCATGGAGGACAACTTGGAACACTTGGACGATATTAATCTATTTTGGGCCACTACTAAAAGAGTACTTAGTAAATACCCTATTACATGAGCAGGCACACAACCAAATAGCTCAACAAAATAACCGTTATTTTTGTTGGGGTAACAAACCAGGCCGTCTCCTTGAGTCTTTAACGAAGGCATTCAAAGCGGCTACTAGGGTACCCAATATTGCCTTACCCGATGCCTCTATCACTTGTGACCCAACCCAAATTTATGCGGTTTTTAGAGACTTTTATGCAGATCTTTATGGCCCATCTCTGGACTCTCAGGAGGATGGATATGCATTCCTACACAAGGCTTGTCCACCAAGGCTTTCTGACTCTCAGCGGAAGATCCTAAACCAACCAATTTCTTCTGAGGAGGCGAGATCAGTCATTAAATCTTCAAAACTGCATAAAGCCCCTGGCCCGGATGGGTTCTCGATAGAGTTTTATAAACTGTTACAACCCTTAATTACTCCACACTTCACTTCTCTTTTTAACCATATTTTGGACTCGGGTTCTCTGCCAGATAGATTTAATGAAGCTTGCCTGTCATTACTTCTAAAACCGGGCAAAGATCCACTTCTCCCTGCCTCATACTGCCCGATTTCCCTTTTAAATGTTGATTTTAAATTGCTCAACAAAATCATGGCTAATAGATCACAGTCTATGCTTCCTGATATTCTTACCTCATCTCAAACGGGCTTTGTCCATGGTCGGTCTATCACTTACAATATCAGGACGGCGTTAGTGGCCATCACACATAGTTATCAGGCTAGGGCCAAGCAGAATATACTGGTCAGCCTCAACGCTGATAAGGCTTTCGACCGTGTGTCCTGGTCTCATCTTATCAGAACTCTGAAGTATAGACTGTTTTGGCTTTACCTTTTTTAATTTTATACGCACAATTTACACTAACTCCCAATCTTCGATTTGGCTTAATGGCATCCAGTCAACCCCTTTTTCCATCTTCAGGTGGACGAGGCAGGGCTGTCCTCTGTCACCTTTGTTGTTTAATATTGCCCTTGATCCCTTACTAAGATATCTGGAGATGATCCCTTCCTTTGGAGGCATAGGGGTCGGTCACCATACACTTAAAACGTTGGCATTTGCTGACGATATCTTACTCATGATATCCAATCCTAAGGAATCCATTTCCTCTATAATGGACACCTTTAATGAATTTGGAGCAGTTTCGGGAGTTCGTATAAACTTTAATAAATCTCATGATATCTATAAATGAAATGTTCAGCCTCTTATTTCTGTAGTTATACAAGAAATTCAATCCTGGAAATCCCTTAAATTATCCTTTGCAGATAAAGCCCATCTAATTAAAATGATCTCTTTCCCTAAAGTACTCTTTCCTTTACAGACGCTCCCAGTTCTACTTTCGAAAGCTGATGATAGGCTACTGTCACGAGCCTTCCGCCAATTTATTTGGGGCTCAGAAGGGGGCACTAGAATTAGTGTTTTTAAGCTACAGCAAACCAAACCAAAGCCAAACCGTGTGGCAGGCGGGAGACCAGAGAGCTGGAGCTGGTAACCAAGGTAAACATCGGGTTTCTAAGCGCCGCGCTCAGAAACCCTATGTTTACTTTGGTTACCAGCTCCCTGCACCAGCACGCTGGTATCTTAACGTACACTGCGGGTAACTAAGCGATGTGCGTCGCTTGTTACCCGTGTGTCGCTGTCCTGATCGCTGGTGAAGCTGCCTGTTTGGCAGCTCTCCAGCGATCATGTAGCGACACACCAGCGATCCTGACAAGTTCATATCGTTGTCGGGATCGCTGGTGAGTCGCTATGTGTGACGGGGCCCTTACTTAATAAAGAAAAAAGACACCGAAAGCATTTTTTTCCACATGGTCGTCTTTTATCTATACTCAGACACCTTCCACACGCCATAGTTGTTTCCAGTTCACCAACTGGTGTATGAGAGAGCAGCTTGCCGGTAATATCCCTGTTAGAATGGATTGAAATTGTGTTACGAAGTTATGGAGTCTGCCCGAGGGAGTGGGTGGAGGGGCGGGGATTATAGTTGAAAAATGCCATCTAATATTAATAATATTGCATAAATGTTCTTCTGTTATGTTATTGGACATTATATGTATACTTTGTATTACATTCAATAAAGACGGTTTATAATAATAAAAAAAAAATAGAATACTTTATAACACCAGCTTGAAAAATGATTTTAAAATCAGAAATATTGGCCTACTGAAACATATGTTCAGTAAATGCACTCAATACTTGGTCGGGCCTCCTTTGGCATCAATTACTGCATCAATGCGGCGTGGCATGGAGGCGATCAACCTGTGGCACTGCTGAGGTGTTATGGAAGCCCAGGTTGCTTTGATAGCAGCCTTCAGCTCATGTGCATTGTTGGGTCTGGTGTCTCTCATCTTCCTCTTGACAATACCCCATAGATTCTCTATGAAAAAAGAGAAGAGAAGCCAGCGTTGCCAAGGTCAGAACGCATAACATAAAGTGCATTTGCACATAACATCTAACTGTATTCAAAATGAGATATTTAGCAAAAAAATTGATCAATTCAATTGAGCCACCCCGCCGTGCCAAGGCAATCTCATGTGGGGGGTCCTACTCTACGTTTTTAATAAATACTGTGCCATTACGGCCTCCTAGATACATTAACAGCAAGACCACTTTAAATGCAATCCGTACCTGAGCATTTCTGGATCGCTCCCATGATGCCAGAAAAGGCAAGTGCGGATGAAGGCCAACCAGGTCTGAATGCAGACGTGTCAGGTTTAGCCTCCACACATTGCCTGACCAGCAAGCATAGATGAAGGGTAATGCAGGTTCAGATACAGGTGCACAATTAAATAAAGCTTGGGGCAGGGTGGGGCTGCTGTGTATGTGTGCACAGCAGCCTAGATCCATCACAGTGAACACAGAAAAAATGGCGAACACAACCCAGCGCGCACGGCAACAGTGGTGGTCAGCCACATACCAATGTACAAAAAAAGAGAAGAGAAGCCAGCGTTGCCAAGGTCAGAACGCATAACATAAAGTGCATTTGCACATAACATCTAACTGTATTCAAAATGAGATATTTAGCAAAAAAATTGATCAATTCAATTGAGCCACCCCGCCGCGCCAAGGCAATCTCATGTGGGGGGTCCTACTCTACGTTTTTAATAAATACTGTGCCATTACGTCCTCCTAGATACATTAAAAGCAAGACCACTTTAAATGCAATCCGTACCTGAGCATTTCTGGATCGCTCCCATGATGCCAGAAAAGGCAAGTGCGGATGAAGGCCAACCAGGTCTGAATGCAGACGTGTCAGGTTTAGCCTCCACACATTGCCTGACCAGCAAGCATAGATGAAGGGCAATGCAGGTTCAGATACAGGTGCACAATTAAATAAAGCTTGGGGCAGGGTGGGGCTGCTGTGTATGTGTGCACAGCAGCCTAGATCCATCACAGTGAACACAGAAAAAATGGCGAACACAACCCAGCGCGCACGGCAAGTGGTGGTCAGCCACATACCAATGTACAAAAAAAGAGAAGAGAAGCCAGCAGCCCCACCCTGCCCCAAGCTTTATTTAATTGTGCACCTGTATCTGAACCTGCATTGCCCTTCATCTATGCTTGCTGGTCAGGCAATGTGTGGAGGCTAAAACCTGATACGTCTGTATTCAGACCTGGTTGGCCTTCATCCGCACTTGCCTTTTCTGGCATCATGGGAGCGATCCAGAAATGCTCAGGTACGGATTGCATTTAAAGTGGTCTTGCTTTTAATGTATCTAGGAGGCCGTAATGGCACAGTGTTTATTAAAAACGTAGAGTAGGACCCCCCACATGAGATTGCCTTGGCGCGGCGGGGTGGCTCAATTGAATTGATCAATTTTTTTGCTAAATATCTCATTTTGAATACAGTTAGATGTTATGTGCAAATGCACTTTATGTTATGCGTTCTGACCTTGGCAACGCTGGCTTCTCTTTTCTTTTTTATAGATTCTCTATGGGGTTATGGTCAGTCGAGTTTGCTGGCCATTCAAGCACAGTGATAGTGTTGTTTGTAAACCAGGTATTGGAACTTTTGACAGTGTGGACAGGTACCAAGTCCTGCTGGAGAATGAAATTTTCCATCTCCAAAAATCTTGTTGGCAGAAGGAAGCATGAAGTGCTTTAAAATTTCCTGGTAGACAGCTGCACTGACTTTGGTCTTGAACATGCAGATGACATGGCTCCCCAAACCATCAGTGATTGTGGATACTTCACACTAGACCTCAAGCAGCTTGGATTGTGGCCTCTCCACTCTTCCTCCAGGCTCTGGGACCTTGATTTCCAAATGAAATGCAAAATTTACTTTCATCTGAAAACAACACCTTGGACCACTGAGCAACAGTCCAGTTTTTTCTCCTTTGACCACATAAGACGCTTCTGGCGTTGTCTATTGATCATAAGTGGCTTTACACAAGGAATGCGACACTTGTAGCCCATGTCCTAGATACGTCTGTGTGGTGGCGGCTCTTGAAGCAATGACTCCAGCAGTAGTCCACTCCATGAGATACACCCCCTCATGTTTGAATGGCCTTTTCTTAATCATTTCAAGGCTGCAGTTATCCCAGTTGCTTGTGCACCTTTTTCTACAACACTTTTTCCTTCCACTCAACTTTCCATTAATATGCTTGGATACAGCGCTCTGTGAGCAGCCAGCTTCTTTAGCAGTGACCTTTTGTGGCTTATCCTACTTGTGGAGTATGTCAATTACTGCCTTCTGGACATCTGTCAAGTAAGCAGTCTTCCCCATGATTGTGGAGCCTACTGAAACAGACTAATCGACCTTTTTAAATGCTTAGGAGGCCTTTACAGGTGTTTTTTGTTAATTATTCTAATTTACTGAGATAATGACTTTTGGGTTTTCATTGGCTGTAAGTCATAATCATCAACATTAACAGAAATAAACACTTGAAATAGATCACTCTGTAATGACTCTATATAATATGAGTTTCACTTTTTGTATTGAAGAACTGAAATAAATTAACTTTTTGATGATATTCTAATTTTGTGAGTCACACTTGTAGGTGCCAGCACAGCCTTCATTAAAGGTACTGTCACACTTAGCGATGCACCAGCGATCCCGACCAGCGATATGATGCGGTCAGGATCGCTGGTGCATCGCTAAGTGGTCGCTAGTGAGCTGCCACACAGGCAGATCTCACCAGCGACATCGCAGGGGTCGGGGGTCGCTACTTTCCTGTCAGACGAGGCGATCCTGACGTCCTCCCGCCTGACTCCACGCGTCCCTCGTCGGCGCCACAGGAAGCCCAGCAGGAAGTGGCCGACGAGGAACGGCCCAGGACGTTCTCGCGCGATCAGCGATAACCAGCGGGGGAGTGGTCGGAGGTAAGTACCAGACATAGCAATATCGCTAGCGATATCGCTATAACGTCACAAAAACCAGTGACGTTATAGCGATATTGCTAGCGATATCGCTTAGTATGACAGGCCCTTAAGACAAGTGTACAAAATGTTCAGTGGGAAAACCAACATCCCTAAACGGTATTGTAGCTATTATAATGTAGACAGGGGCTGTTCTAGTTTTTCATTGCGGCTCAACACAAGGCTGTCAGTTGTGTAAATGTCATTACGCAGCGGAGCTCTCCCTCTTCTAGACTGTTAGATGTTTGTTCCAGTTCAGGCCAGTCTCTACTAGGATTATTTGCTTTTCACTTTCTTTTATAGATGTCTAGTCGATTGAATGCACTGATATTGGAATTCAATGGAACAAAGTAAAGTAAATCTATGAAATCTGCCAGAGTTGTAATCCTCGCCACAGATAATGATTGTAAACTTACTAAGTAACCTTTCTTTAAGTGCACCTGGTTATACATCAGTAACACTGAAACATTACTAAAAGTTACCATATAAAATCATTTACCTATCCCTTTGTTTCCTGGTTGCCATGAGATTATTTAATAAAACAAATACCCAGAATTTTTGTGGGTTATTGATAGGAAAAAAAGTTTTGAAAAATGTGTGTGTAACGCAAGCTGCATACTCAGTCTGTGTGTAAGATTACAATATAGAATATACTTATGAAATAAAGGTACTCGGTGCGGTGCATACATTGCCAATTCATGTGTGGCCATCAACCATGGCAAGGTGACCTTTCTTTGATGGGACCCTAAACCTAACTATCAAACATGTCTCTTCCAGGAGCGCAGATAGGATCAGTATTAATTAAAAACAGCCTTAAGGCCCCGTTACACATAACGATGTCCCAGCGATCCCACCAACAATACGACATGATGGGATTGCTGGGACATCGTTAGGCTGATCGCTGGTGAGCTGTCACATAGACAGCCCCTCCAGCGGTCAGGACCAGCGAGCAAGCTGGTATCCAACGTAAACATCGGGTTTCTAAGAGCCGTGCGGCTCTTAGAAACCCGATGTTTACCTCGGAAACCAGCGTCACACTGGTATCCAACGTAAACAGTGGGTTTCTAAGAACCGCGCTGCTCTTAAAACCCGCTGTTTACGTTGGATACCAGCGTGCAGCGTCGCTGATCGCTGGCTCCCGCTGCCACACGCAGCGATGCGCGCTGGCCAGCGGGAGACCAGCGATGAAAAAACGGCCCAGGACGATCCAGCACGTTCAGCGATACCCGGTGGGGGCGGTCGCTGCTGGATGTCTCACACAGCGATGTCGCTGGAGAGATCGCTGATGTGTCACAAAATCAGCGATCTCGCCAGCGATATTGCTGTGTGTAACGGGGCCTTTAGGCTGATGGGAGGAGTGCCCAGTCAGAAATAGAGGCAGTCAAAAAATTCAAAAAACTAACCAGCACCTCCAAACACAATAAAACAAGTGTGAACAGGTGCAAGCTGCCATTACTACATAATATACAAACATGAGAATACAGCAGCCTCTGTAAGCGCTAAGATATATGCAAACATTGAATATGAGGGGTTATTACAGCACCACTGGTATGATAAGCCAGCTACACTCCCTGACAGAAGTTATGTCGCTTATCCATGTTATGTAAATAAAAGCTTATAACCTGGCATTAAATTTATCCATTGGTTGTATAAATTATTCTTTTGAAAGCTGAAACCCTCCGAAATGTGGTTTAGGTTAAGAAAATAAATTGCCATCAATGCAGAAATATTGATCATTTAATGGACACAGAATGGTCAGATTTTGGCAAGACAAAAGTTTTGTTGGCCACAGAAAGTAATGTGATATTCAAACAAATAATTAGCTTAAAATACAAATATATGTTGCATAACATTGGTGAATGAAGGTGTGGTGCTATTAGAGTCATATTTAATATTTTGTGAGACTTCCATGAGCTTGAAGGACTGCATCCATGCGGTTCAACAGTGATTCATACAATGTATTAATGAAGTCATCAGGAATAGCAAAGAATGCAGTCTTACATGCCTCCCAGAGTTCTAGATTCTTTGGTTTTGTCTTCCAAGCTTCCTCTTTCATCCTACCCCAAACAAGCTCAATGATGTTCATGTCTGGTTACTGGGCTGGTCAGTCCTTGAGCACCTTGATCTTTTTTGCCTGGAGGAACTTTCTTGTAGAGATGGCTATATGAGATTGTGCACCATCCTGCTGCAGAATTTGACCCCTTTTATGATTTGGAATATAAGAGGTAGCTAATACTTCTTGATATTTTAGCTTTTTGATATTGCCTTCCACCTTGCAAATGTTTCTCACACCCCCATACTGAATGTAACCCCAGACCATGATCTTTCCACCACCAAATATAACTGTTTTCTTGGTGTATTTTGGATCCATACGGGCTCCAGTAGGTCTCCTGCAGTATTTGCGGTGGCTGTGGTGTAATTCTACTGAAGATTCATCAGCGAAATCCACCTTCTGCCACTTTTCCAGCGTCCATCTGTTTAGCAGGCTCTGGGACTTTGCAAATGCCACAAGGTTTTTTACTTGTTTAGTGCTGGCTTCTGGGCACTGATTCGACCATGGAGGCCATTTAGAGACAGAATCCTACAAACTGTTCTAGTTGACACAGGGACTTGAGGTGACCAGGCCTGTTGGAGCTCTGCTGCAGTGGAAGAGGGGCTTGCTTTGGATTTTCTAACCAACAAACGTTCCTCCTGAGCAGTTGTCTTGTGGGGACTGCCGGACCTGGGCTTGTCAAACAGATCTCCAGTCTCTTCTAATCTTTTTTTAATTCTTTGCACTTGACGCTGAGACACATTAAAAGGTGCAAACCACCTCTGCAGTGGATCTGGTCTTCAGTCTCTTGATAATCCAGGCTTTGGTTTGCAGGGTGGATTTTTGGCATGTTGTCAGAGCTCAAGTTGCAGCTCAAGTGAAGGTCTGGGATGCTGGGTTTCTTTTTATACACACCCACTAATTAACCGATCATTTACTGCGCACAGGAGAGATGTAGACTAGGATTGGGTGCATTATATGACCAGGCGACAATACTTTTGTCTTGCCAAAATCTGACCATTCTGTGTCCATTAAATGATCAATATTTCTGCATTGCTGGCAATTTATTTTCTTAACCTAAACCACATTTCGGAGGGTTTCAGCTTTCAAAAGAATAATTTATACAACCAATGGATGAGTTTAACATTAGGTTATAAGCTTTTATTTACATAACATGGATAAGCGACATAACTTCTGTCAGGGAGTGTATACGCACAAGTTTTTTTGACTATCTGACATTTGAAACAAATTCTGCAGATTATGGCATACACATCTAGTTTTGGACGACTACGGCTGAAATTTTCCAACCTGACATTGTTTGTCAGACATCATTCTGCCATTGCGTAAAATTTGTAAATATTGGTAAACCAAAATTCTCAAATCTGCAGTTTTGTGTGTTCATATTATATATGGACAGCTGTACATTGAAAACGTTTTCCTCTGTAAAGTTCTCCACACACATTAGATCATTTGGCCAATCGGTTAGGCTGGCAGTCATCTCTCCCATACACAGGAGTACTCATGTGTTCTCTATGAGAAACCTCCATCAGAGTCCTCTGGTGGTGACTTATCTCTGGAAAAACTAAAGGATAAGTGGTCCAAAATCAGACATGCCTGATCCATAACTCCACCGACAATCAATTGTCCGGGGCTCCCATACACATTATATTGTTGGCCGAACATGACTTTATTGGCAGGTTCGGCTGTTGGTCTAATATATATTGGGGGGCTTAAGTCAACTGAAAGTCCTTTGCAGATAACCATGCCTGAGGAAGAGACAGGTATACACATTATTTCCACCTTCCCTGGCTTCAACAACAAGGAGGATTTACTATACATATTTAGACTGAATTCCGGGCCGCATCATGCTCAACATTTAAGTGGTTTAGACACACTTTTTCTCCTTGTTCAACAAGTGGTATGGCAAAGTGGAAAGA
The DNA here is from genome assembly GCF_039654945.1 of Dendrobates tinctorius. Classification (NCBI taxonomy): domain Eukaryota; kingdom Metazoa; phylum Chordata; class Amphibia; order Anura; family Dendrobatidae; genus Dendrobates; species Dendrobates tinctorius. The sequence goes on along the minus strand of NW_027361788.1, from coordinate 26,187,815 downwards.
TATGTGGTTTAAGATTAGGACCAGGGCTGTGGGGTCGGAATCGTGGAGTCGGAGTCGGTGCTCATTTTGGAGGAGTCGGAGTTGGAGTCACTATAAAATGGACCGACTCCGACTCCTAAAATATATAATAAATTGGGTACAGTAGTTCAATGCAGAATGTGCTGAATTTTTTTTCATAGGAATTTGGGAAAGTTATGAAATGTGCTATAAATGGCTGTTCTATTTCTGACCCAAGGCTACATTCACACACAGCGTTTTTGCTGCGTTTTTTGAGGATACATTTTTCAGCTGCAAAAGCAGATCAGCTTTTTAAAAAATCGCATCACCTGAAAGGTTTTTCAGCTCATAGATAATTTTTCCATAGCAAAAGCAGATTAGAAAATGCTGCACAAACTGACATGCTCATTCTTTGTGACGATCCGTTTTTGAGCCCAAAAACGGATCCTGACAAAATGATGTGTCTGAATGTCATATCTTGAAACCCATTGACTTTTCTGGGAGCCCAGAGTCACTGCATTTTACTGCAAAAAATGGATCCGCAAAAACGCTGTGTGAATCATGGCCGTAGCCAGTGAGGGGCAGGGGGGCAGCTGCCCCCCCTGGAAGCATGGGCACGCACCTATCAAAACTCACTTGTATGCTGCAGTGCTCCCGTCCTGCACCGGCTCCAGACTGCAGGGGGCAATCTCCCTTCCTCTGTCCCGTCTTCTGCCGTCTTCACCAGAGAGAGGAGGGGGAGGGGTGCCTGCCATGCACAGGATCCGATTCCTGGGCCCCGAGCTGGAGAAAGTGAAAGTACTACTGCTCATCTCTGTCACAGGAAGGTAACTAATGCTAATATTGTAGGTGATTATTATGTGCTCTCTGTAAAAGGAAGATCTTACAAAAACTCTCAAAAGACGCTTCATGTTTCTTAAAATGGATGCCTGCACACGTCACAGAGTGAACTATTTTGCCATCAATGTTCGATATGTTTGTGACAACAAAGAAATTGTTACCAAGACACTGGCTGTAAAAGATACTAAAGCTCATCACAGCAGCCAGTTTCTCCAGGCCTTAAGCCCCCGTTACACACTGCGATATCGCTAGCAATATCGCTGTAAAGTCACCGATTTTGTGACGTTGCAGCGATATTGCTAGCGATATCGCTACATGTGATACTTACCTCCGACCGGCTCCCCCGCTGGTTATCGCTAATCACGCGAGAAGCTGCTGGACCATTCCTCGTCGGCCACTTCCTGCTGGGCTTCCTGTGGCGCCGACGAGGGACGCGTGGAGCCAGGCGGGAGGACGCAGGATCGCCGCGTCTGACAGGTAAGTAGCGATCCCCGTCCCCAGCGATGTAGCTAGTGAGATCTGCCTGTGTGGCAGCTCACTAGCGACAACCTAGCGATGCACCAGCGATCCTGACCGCGTCATATCGCTGGTCGGGATCGCTGGTGCATCACTAGGTGTAACGGTACCCTTAGTAGAAAAAGTTCTGCAAGATTGCGAACTCAAAAAAAGAACAGGTTCCTGCTATTGTAACGGACAATGCTTCAAACATGATAAGTACAATTAAACTGATGAATGAGAGTAATGAACAACAGCTAGAAGAAAATTTAGGATTCAGTATGTTTGGGATGGAAGGCCACAGTGCTGTTCATGGAACTGAGGAATAAACAGATATTACAACAGAAGAACAGCAAAATTATACTGTAGAAATAGATGATCTTGTTGAAGCTGCTTCAAAACACTTTCATATTCATCACATGCGCTGTGTTGTGCACATGCTGCAGCTGGCAATAAGAGATAGTCTGCAAGAGGGACATGCTGGAAATCAGATTGGAAAGGTGAGGAAATTGGTTATTGCCGCCAGAACCCCTAATATTGATTCCATCTTGAAGAGACGTGCTGGGAAAGGGGCAATTGTCGATCAAGCCACTCACTGGGGCAGCACTTATTTAATGATTGAGTGATTGCTTGAACTAAAACTGTTTCTTATAGATATGGCGAACCCTCAGATACCCCTAAATGAAGGTCAATGGACACAGGTGGCTGAATTGAAGGAATTGCTCAATCGCCCATTTACTGTGACTAAAAAATTACAAGCTGAAGATTTAACTCCTGGCATTTTCATAAGGGAGTGGAAGAACTTGCTATTTTGCCTGACCCAAAGAGCAGGTTTAATCGCAGATGGCATTTCTGCTTCAATGAAACGGAGAGAGACACAGCTATTGGAAAATAAAATTTTTCTGCAGCTGTTTATGTGGACCCAAGTCATCGTATACTGCTTGATATCAGATCAACAGCTTACTAAAGGAAAAGAAGCTCTGACTGAGGTAGCAGTTAGGATGAGTGGCCTACAGGAGGACTGCCAGGTGCAAGAGGACTTGGGTCCTGACAGTGCTACTGCTGCCATATCTTCATCCTCATCAGATGAGGAGTTTGACTTTGACAAGTACAGTGGGGCAAAAAAGTATTTAGTCAGTCAGCAATAGTGCAAGTTCCACCACTTAAAAAGATGAGAGGCGTCTGTAATTTACATCATAGGTAGACCTCAACTATGGGAGACAAACTGAGAAAAAAAAATCCAGAAAATCACATTGTCTGTTTTTTTTTCATTTTATTTGCATATTATGGTGGAAAATAAGTATTTGGTCAGAAACAAGCAATCAAGATTTCTGGCTCTCACAGACCTGTAACTTCTTCTTTAAGAGTCTCCTCTTTCCTCCACTCATTACCTGTAGTAATGGCACCTGTTTAAACTTGTTATCAGTATAAAAAGACACCTGTGCACACCCTCAAACAGTCTGACTCCAAACTCCACTATGGTGAAGACCAAAGAGCTGTCAAAGGACACCAGAAACAAAATTGTAGCCCTGCACCAGGCTGGGAAGACTGAATCTGCAATAGCCAACCAGCTTGGAGTGAAGAAATCAACTGTGGGAGCAATAATTAGAAAATGGAAGACATACAAGACCACTGATATTCTCCCTCGATCTGGTGCTCCACGCAAAAAAGCCCACCCCGTGGGGTCAGAATGATCACAAGAACGGTGAGCAAAAATCCCAGAACCACGCGGGGGGACCTAGTGAATGAACTGCAGAGAGCTGGGACCAATGTAACAAGGCCTACCATAAGTAACACACTACGCCACCATGGACTCAGATCCTGCAGTGCCAGACGTGTCCCACTGCTTAAGCCTGTACATGTCCGGGCCCGTCTGAAGTTTGCTACAGAGCATTTGGATGATCCAGAGGAGTTTTGGGAGAATGTCCTATGGTCTGATGAAACCAAACTGGAACTGTTTGGTAGAAACACAACTTGTCGTGTTTGGAGGAAAAAGAATACTGAGTTGCATCCATCAAACACCATACCTACTGTAAAGCATGGTGGTGGAAACATCATGCTTTGGGGCTGTTTCTCTGCAAAGGGGCCAGGACGACTGATCCGGGTACATGAAAGAATGAATGGGGCCATGTATCGTGAGATTTTGAGTGCAAACCTCCTTCCATCAGCAAGGGCATTGAATATGAAACGTGGCTGGGTCTTTCAACATGACAATGATCCAAAGCACACCGCCAGGGCAACGAAGGAGTGGCTTCGTAAGAAGCATTTCAAGGTCCTGGAGTGGCCTAGTCAGTCTCCAGATCTCAACCCTATAGAAAACCTTTGGAGGGAGTTGAAAGTCCGTGTTGCCAAGCGAAAAGCCAAAAACATCACTGCTCTAGAGGAGATCTGCATGGAGGAATGGGCCAACATACCAACAACAGTGTGTGGCAACCTTGTGAAGACTTACAGAAAACGTTTGACCTCTGTCATTGCCAAGAAAGGATATATCACAAAGTATTGAGATGAAATTTTGTTTCTGACCAAATACTTATTTTCCACCATAATATGCAAATAAAATGAAAAAAAAAACAGACAATGTGATTTTCTGGATTTTTTTTTCTCAGTTTGTCTCCCATAGTTGAGGTCTACCTATGATGTAAATTACAGACGCCTCTCATCTTTTTAAGTGGTGGAACTTGCACTGTTGCTGACTGACTAAATACTTTTTTGCCCCACTGTATTTGGATGACATGGAGCATGCAAAGCGTTGCCGCAAGGAAAAAGATTTCACTCCGTCTCCTATAGCAAGCAGATTGACCATATTTCAGCAAAATGTTTCACTTGCTCTCAAAGAAATAGAAAAATTCAACCGTTCATCAAAACTGACTGTGCATGAGGCAATTCCTTTATACTTGGAAATTGTTAGAGATGTTGCCCATGTGGTTACGGCTTTGCCTCCAACCCAAGTTAGTGTAGAGAGGTTGTTCTCTGGCCTTAAAATTATTAGGTCAGATTTGAGGTCATCTATGAAGGAGGATCTGTTGGAGGCAATTCTATTTCTTAGAACAAATTCATAGACTGCACAAATGTTATTTAGTATGTTTTTGTTGAAAACTGTTTTTAGCCACTTACATAGTTTATTACAGTGTTATATATATATATATATATATATATATATACATACAGTGTATATACACTCACTGGCCACTTTATTAGGTACACCATGCTAGTAAGGGGTTGGACCCCCTTTTGCCTTCAGAACTGCCTCAATTCTTCGTGGCAGAGATTCAACAAGGTGCTGGAAGCATTCCTCAGAGATTTTGGACCATATTGACATGATGGCATCACACAGTTGGCGCAGATTTGTCGGCTGCACATCCCTGATGCGAATCTCCCGTTCCACCACATCCCAAAGATGCTCTATTGGATTGAGATCTGGTGACTGAGGAGGCCATTTGAGTACAGTGAACTCATTGTCATGTTCAAGAAACCAATCTGAGATGATTCGAGCTTTATGACATGGCGCATTATCCTGCTGAAAGTAGCCATCAGATGTTGGGTACATTGTGGTCATAAAGGGATGGACATGGTCAGCAACAATACTCAGGTAGGCTGTGGCGTTGCAACGATGCTCAATTGGTACCAAGGGGCCCAAAGAGTGCCAAGAAAAAATTCCCCACACCATGACACCACCACCACCAGCCTGAACCGTTGATACAAGGCAGGATGGATCCATGCTTTCATGTTGTTTACGCCAAATTCTGACCCTACCATCCGAATGTCGCAGCAGAAATCGAGACTCATCAGACCAGGCAACGTTTTTCCAATCTTCTACTGTCCAATTTCGATGAGCTTGTGCAAATTGTAGCCTCAGTTTCCTGTTCTTAGCTGAGAGGAGTGGTACCCAGTGTGGTCTTCTGCTGCTGTAGCCCATCTGCCTCAAAGTTCGACGCACTGTGCGTTCAGAGATGCTCTTCTGCCTACCTTGGTTGTAACGGGTGGCAATTTGAGTCACTGTTGCCTTTCTATCAGCTCGAACCAGTCTGCCCATTCTCCTCTGACCTCTGGCATCATCAAGGCATTTCCGGCCACAGAACTGCCGCTCACTGGATTTTTTTTCTTTTTCGGACCATTCTCTGTAAACCCTAGAGATGGTTGTGCGTGAAAATCCCAGTAGATCAGCAGTTTCTGAAATACTCAGACCAGCCCTTCTGGCACCAACAATCATGCCACGTTCAAAGGCACTCAAATCACCTTTCTTCCCCATACTGATGCTCGGTTTGAACTGCAGGAGATTGTCTTGACCATGTCTACATGCCTAAATGCACTGAGTTGCCGCCATGTGATTGGCTGATTAGAAATTAAGTCTTAACACACAGTTGGACAGGTGTACCTAATAAAGTGGCCAGTGAGTGTATATATACATATATATATATACATATATATAATCGATATTACATAGTGTATTACATATTTACAATTTATTAGTTTTTTGGGTTCTAAAGTTGTATTCCAATAAATATATATTATGTTCTATCTAAATATCTTGATGATTGTATCATAAAAATGATTAAATGTCTGATGTTCACATTGTACTACAATAAATTTTTCACTTACGGTAAATATAAGCAATATATGTGGGAGTCTGAGTCGTGGAGTCGGTGTAAGGGAAATTGAGGAGTCGGAGTCGCAGGTTTGGCTTACCGACTCCACAGCCCTGATTAGAACAGTATATTTCTTTTTTGCACCAAAATGACTTGCGTAATCCAACCAAGAGGTGGTATAAAATTAGATAAATGGATCTAAAGATACACCAAATTCTTCATTCAGCATGAGCTACTGTTCTAAATTGCCATAGTTTAGAATTACCACAAAAAGCCTCACTGAGTGTAAAACCACAGAAGAGGTCAGAGAGTTTTTAAGTGAACATATAAAGTTTATTAATTACACACACAAGATCCATATTAATTCAGAGTAAAGCCACAGTGCCTTGTGAAAGTATTTGGCTCCCTGGAACTTTTCAACCATTTCCCACATAACATGCTTCAAACATAAAGATATCAAATGGAAATTTTTGGTGAAGAATTAACAACAAGTGGGACACAATTGTGAAGTTGAATGAAATTTATTGGTTATTTTAAATTTTTGTGGAAATTCAAAAACTGAAAAGTGGGGCATGCAATATTATTCAGCCCCTTTACTTTCAGTGCAGCAAACTCACTCCAAAAGTTCATTGTGGATCTCTGAATGATCCAATGTTATCCTAAATGACTAATGATGATAAATATAATCCACCTGTGTGTAATCAAGTCTCCGTATAAATGCACCTGCTCTGTGATAGTCTCAGGGTTCTGTTTGAAGCACAGAGAGCATCATGAAGACCAAGGAACACAGCAGGCAGGTCTGTGATACTGTTGTGGAGAAGTTTAAAGCCGGATTTGGATACAAAATGATTTCCAAATCTTTAAACATCCCAAGGAGCACTGTGCAAGCGATCATATTGAAATGGAAGGAGTATCATACCGCTGCAAATCTACCAAGACCCGGCCGTCCCTCTAAACTTTCATCTCAAACAAGGAGAAGACTGATCAGAGATGCAGCCAAGAGGCCCATGATCACGCTGGATGAGCTGCAGAGATCTACAGCTGAGGTGGGACAGTCTGTCCATAGGACAACAATCAGTCGTACACTGAACAAATATGACCATTATGGAAGAGTGGCAAGAAGAAAGCCATTTCTCAAAGATATCCATAAAAAGTGTCTTTTAAAGTTTGCAACAAGCCACCTGGGAGACACACCAAACATGTGGAAGAAGGTGCTCTGGTCAGATGAAACCAAAATCAAACTTTTTGGCAACAATGCCAAACAATATGTTTGGGGTAAAGGCAACACAGCTCATCACCCTGAACACACCATCCCCACTGTCAAACATGGTGGTGGCAGCATCATGGTTTGGGCATGTTTTTCTTTAGCAGGGACAGGGACGATGGTTAAAATTGATGGGAAGATGGATGGAGTCAAATACAGGACCATTCTTTAAGAAAACCTGTTGGAGTCTGCAAAAGACCTGAGACTGGGACAGAGATTTGTCTTCCAACAAGACAATGATCCCAAACATAAAGCAAAATCTACAATGGAATGGTTCACAAATAAACGTATCCAGGTGTTAAGGTACTGTCACACTTAGCCATGTACCAGCGATCCCGACCAGCGATATGACGCTGTCAGGATCGCTGGTACATCACTAAGTGGTCGCTAGTGAGCTGCCACACAGGCAGATCTCACCAGCGACATCGCTGGAGACGGGGGTCGCTACTTACCTGTCACACTAGGCAATCCTGCGTCCTCCCGCCCGGCTCCACGTTCGTCGCTCGTCTCTCCACAGGAAGCGCCGCAGGAAGCTGATGACGAGAAGCGGTCCAGGACGTTCTCGTGCGATCAGCGATAACCAGCGGGGGAGCGGTCGTTGGTAAGTATCACACATAACGATATCGCTAGCAAGTTATAGCGATATTGCCAGCGATATCGCTTAGTATTACAGTACCTTTAGAGCATTACAGAATTCTGTAGATAAGCCCCTGATGTCGGTGGCCTCATCTAATATCGGAAAAATGAGGTGACAGATTCCCTTTAAGTGCCATCCCATTTGAGCATTACACATCTATAGGTCTATTGGTATGCTTATGCAAATCTGATCTTTTATGGCTTTTTTCTAACATGTACTAGTTCAAATATTGTTACTTGTTTAAATGCATATGAGATAAAATAATTTTTGTCCGGGCGCTTTTACGCCTATTAACCTTTGAGATTGAATAGTATACCACAGCTCCATTTGAGTTTGAATGATATACCATAGATGTTCCCTATTGTCCTGCTCTGGTAGCTTTACTCTGAATTAATATGGATCTTATGTGTGTAATTAATAAACTTTATATGTTCATTTAAAAACTCTCTGACCTCTTCTGTGTTTATACACTCAGTGAAGCTTTTTGTGGTACTTGAAACTTGGAGTTTTCTCTTGTTTGATATAATTGATATCTATTTCTGGAAATTTTTGTGCTTAATAGTTTAGCATTAGACTAGGTGTGCCCAATGTAAGACAGCATCGGTAAACCTGCCTCTGTCTGTGAATTACAATGCTTAGAACTATATTAATTCAGTAATGTATTTTCTTTTGCAGTTGCAAGATGGACGTTGGCATCAAACGATCTTTACTTTTCGGACTCAAGACCCCACTCATTTACCAATCATCGATGTGCTAAATCTCCCTCCATCCACACCTGGAAAGAACCTTCATTTGGAAGTGGGGAATGTCTGCTTCTTGTGAAAGGATACATTGGTGCTACATCTATTGGACCATGAACATCCCTCTTGTGCTGAGTGGATAAAAGGTGCCAGAAGACTTACAAACATAGAGCTAATCGCAGGAACCTGCCCCCCCTCCCAATCCATTGTGCAAGAACAGACCTAAAAATGAAGAGGATTCCAGCATGCCCCTCCACCCCGCTGTACAATGACATTTGAGGGGACAGGAAACCTAATCATCGTCCCCAGAGCTGACACTTGCTGGAAAGGGACATATGAAAGATCCGCTGTCTACCAGTCACTCACCTGAGAGACAACAAACAGAAAAAAAGATTCATCGTTATCCTCCCTTTCTGCCAAGGAGCTGGTAACAAAAGAGCATTATGGGTAATAAAGGCAGAAAGCATTGTGAAGTGCAATATAAAATAATGTGTAAAAAAATGGAAAAAAAAATAATATAAATGTTATTTAATGAGAGAAAATATATAACTCCCACCTTCATTCCTTCAATGGATCAAGGAAAACAAGCTTTTATAAATAATGATGAGAGATGTGACTGGTTCAACAACGCGAGAGGCGACCGGTGTGACCCCCACTGTGAAAATCTCTGGTGCTTTGAAGCTTTTTTTATAATTATTTTTATTTGAAGCTATTTAAAAATTTCTGAAGGTGCTGATGCCTTTCCACACGTCTGTGGGACGACACCCGGCTTTAGTATTTTTTTTTTATTTTGTAATGGAAGGACGCAATAGTGTCTTCCTGCTGTACAGTACCCCCTTCACTCCTGAGAGACATTATGTGGACTGCTCTGGTATGAAGTGTCTTATCTCTGGGAATCTCTTATTACAGGAAGCAGTCGCTCTACAAAGACTGACGCTGCAAATGGTTTACTTACCATCATATAATAGAAAGCACTGAACACTAGACCAGGCTTCATTCTATGGAAATTGCCTACCAGATATAAGCATTACCTTTAGAACCAGGCAGGCAAACTACACATTAGTTTCTAGAAATATTGGTGGGGGGGAGATTGGAATTTATGACTGGGTAATTTAAAGAAATGTGGCTGTGAACAGCCTCCACTAGGGGGAGCTGTACATGGATCTATAACGCTTTTTGTAGTCTCCTCCACCCAATGGTGGCTGTTATAAATGCCAGATCCTATAGCGTTTGTATCGGCTCTAAATATGGAAACCAAGGGTTCGTAGAATTGGATACGGGGAGAAAACAGATTTCATAATTAATAATAAGATAGATAAATTCTATTCTTTTTGGTTCCATTATCTCTCTGCACCACAAACTTCCAGATACCGTAATTAAATTCCTTACTATCATGACTCCTCCACCTTTTTCTCGGTCCTGAAGGTCATATGTATACATTTCAGTCACTCATTCCTTAAAATGTTATATGTTGGTAACCTAAACCCTGGAGTGATGCTTAAAATAACGTAACTCAGGGATGAAGGGGTAAAAAAAAATTCTAAAATAAGATAAATTTAAGAAAAAAAAATAATTTAAATAATGTTTATATATTTTAAGGGAATATTTTTATAGGCTTGCGTCCTGGTGAAATTTGTACCAAAGTAATTTTTTTTCCCAGATATCTTTGTAGATTTCTTTTTTTTCCACTGCTTGGTTGTATAAATTGCTTTTTAAAGCTGTATGATTTTTTTTTTAACAAATGAAATGGCCAAATGTTTAGTGTTGCTGTTGCCCGTGCATTTTGCTCTCCGTTTGGTATCTCGCATCAGGCGTAGAGAAACTCATTTTTAATTTAAAGACTTCCTTTACCCCTTCTCCTCAAAATCTAATGCCCCCTATACCTTCCTCCCCACCTTCCACCTTTCTCTTTGCTTTGTTTAAAGAGATACTTGTTGCTTTGAGACCCAACTGGCTTTGGAGTACATTCTGTAGAAAAGTTAGTATCTATGTGTAAATTTGGAGCGGATTATGGATCTGTTGTGTTCTATATTATATTGTAATCTAGCTGTACTGTACTGGGAATACCATGTTCTATGTTTAGAATCGTCTATTTTTTTGTGAATGTCTTTATATTTTGGATTTTTTTTCATTTTACGTTTTTATTATTTTCTTCTTCCATCAACAAATTCCATGAAAAGTGAGATTCTTCCAAATACCTCAACATGTGATTGTGGGGGCACTTTAGTCCTCCTGTTCAGTTTCCTTTCAGGTATATAGAATATTTGGTCTCCTGTTAGAAACCCTGCATCACTCCCTCCTCCTCAGTTTCTTGCCCTTAATTTTCTTTCTGCCCCATCGTCATGAACCTGTTTCAGGGTGTTGAAATTTTATTCACATTCACATGTTGTAAGAAAAAAAAAAAAAAAGAAAAAATACAACAAAAAAAAATAAACATTTCAGACTGAGGCCGTGCAGAAGGATCAAATGTGTTGTGGGTTTTTTCTTCATTATGCAGACTTTCTTTTAGACTGTGGCAGAGATGTACTCTCTTTTTCTCTAAGATCCTGTACAGACTGGTGTCATAAATTTGTAAATGGCAAGACAATTTTATTTTCTACAGCCGAGTTTGACAGCCGTGAAACACGGACTGGATGCTGGTCCTGCGACCTGAACTCATCAGCCTTAAAACTGCTAATAAGGCTGGTGCTTTTTAGTCAGGAGACCCTTGTTGGTTCATGTTTCAAGGACAAATGAATTTGACCTAATTAAAGAAAAAGCTCTCCCAACAAACTCTTTAATGCCTAAACCTGTGTAAATAAATATGTAGTGTCAGTGTGGTAATATACTCACTCCAGTCTTCTTATGGGTCACATGACTTCTCATTCACACACAGACGCCAGTGTGATCTTGCAACTCGGAACAGAAGTCTCTTTTTAGTGTAAAGGTACTGTCACACTTAGCGATGTACCAGCGATATGACGCGGTCAGGATCGCTGGTACATCGCTAAGTGGTCGCTAGTGAGCTGCCACACAGGCAGATCTCACTAGCGACATCGCTGGGGTCGGGGGTCGCTACTTACCTGTCACACCAGGCGATCCTGCGTCCTCCCGCCCGGCTCCACGCGTCGCTCATCTTCACAGCAGGAAGCGCCACAGGAAGCTGACGACGAGAAACAGTCCTGAACGTTCTCGCGCGATCAGCGATAACCAGCGGGGGAGCGGGTCTTAGGTAAGTATCACAGCGATATCGCTAGCAATATCGCTATAACGTCACTAGTTACAGCGATATTGCTAGCGATATCTCTTAGTGTGACATGCCCTTTAGCCCATGGAGTATCAGTCTTACACTCCATAGGTTTACATTGTAAAAGCAACTTAGGCCCCAGTATGAGTCGCCAACTCCGAATAGTTGTCACTTGAATCATAAAACGTGTTGTGTATCAAGGAAATCATCCAGCCCTTTTTTTAACCCCTTCATGACCCAGCCTATTTTGACCTTAATGACCTGGCCATTTTTTGCAATTCTGACCAATGTCCCTTTATGAGGTAATAATTCAGGAACACTTCAACGCATCCTAGCGATTCTGAGATTGTTCTTTCGTGACATATTGGGCTTCATGTTAGTGGTAAATTTAGGTCGATAACTTTTGCGTTTATTTGTGAAAAAAATCAGAAATTTGGCAAATTTTGAAAATTTTGACATTTTCAAATTTTGAATTTTTATTCTGTTAAACCAGAGTTATATGATACAAAATAGTTAAATAACATTTCCCACATGTCTACTTTACATCAGCACAATTTTGGAAACAACATTTCTTTTTGTTAGGAAATTATAAGGGTTAAAAGTTGACCAGCGATTTCTCATTTTTACAACAAATTTACAAAACCATTTTTTTAGGGACCACCTCACATTGGAAGTCACTTTGAGGGGTCTATGTGGTAGAAAATACCCAAAAGTGACACCATTCTAAATACTGCACCCCTCAAGCTACTTAAAACTGCTTTCAAGAAGATTATTAACCCTTCAGGTGTTTCACAGGAACTAAAGCAACGTGGAAGGAAAAAAATTGACATTTTAATTTTTCCTACAAAAATTTTCTTTTAGCAATCAATTTTTTCATTTTCACATGGGCAACAGGATAAACTGAATCCTAAAATTTGTTGGGCAATTTCTCCTGATTACACCGATACCTCATATGTGGTCATAAACCACTGTTTGGGCGCGGAAGGGAAGGCGCGCCATTTGACTTTTTGAATGGAAAATTAGCTCCAATCGTTAGCGGACACCATGTCGCGTTTGGAAAGCCCCTGTGTGCCTAAACATTGGAGCACCCCCACAAGTGACCCCATTTTGGAAACTAGACCCCCCCAAAGGAACTTATCTAGATGCATAGTGAGCACTTTAAACCCTCAGGTGCTTCACAAATTGATCCATAAAAATTAAAAAGTACTTTTTTGTTCACAAAAAATTTCTTTTAGCCTCAATTTTTTCATTTTCACATGGGCAACAGGATAAAATGGTTCCTAACATTTGTTGGGCAATTTCTCCTGAGTACACCAATACCTCATATGTAGTCATAAACCACTGTTTGGGTGCACAGCAGGGCTCAGAAGGGAAGGAGCGCCATTTGACTTTTTGAATAGAAAATTAGCTCCAATCGTTAGCGGAAACCATGTCCCGTATGGAGAGCCACTGTTTGCCTAAACATTGGAGCTCCCCCACAAGTGACCCCATTTTGGAAACTAGGTAATACAGATGGTTAGCACTCGGCCAGAGGGTTCGAGTTCGCGGTGCCAGTGAGAAGGAATGGATAGTCCCAGAATCGCATAAACAATGTATAGTCACTGCACACGCTGATTGTACTTAATGTGAAGTAAATTTATTGCTTGACAGTGAGGAAGCGACATCAAACGACGTTTCGGCCACATCGGCCTTTATCACAAAGTCGCTGTAATAAAATACATACATAAAAATATCAAAAAATTGTAAACTTTATACAAAATATATACACATAGTATCCAGAGAGCATGGAATATAAGCACTAGAATTATTTAGAAAGATGTGGAGACATCAAACACGTGAAACTGAGAGATAACGCGGTAGATAAGAAACATGAAGGAGCGTGGTCATACCCTTTTCAATTGAATGTAGGGTCTGTTTTCACCAAATCGATAGTGTCACTGCTAGGCATAAATGAGTTGATAGCATATTCTGTAAGTAGGGATAGATGAACATATCGTTAGGGTGACATAAATAAAGAAAAAAAGACAAAAATAAAAAATGAAAAATAAAAAATAGGAATAAGAATGAAAATAAAAATAAAAAAAAAATAAAAAATAAAGAGTAAAGAATGAAGATAGATCAAGTACTGAACTGGGTGTCTGGAGCACAGATGGATAAAACAGATTAACCAGCATAAGTGGCGTAGCTAGTTGTATACAAAAAAGACAGTGAGGGACTGTAAAAATATGCCCAGGTATCTAGCTGTCCAGACAAAAGCTGTATTCTATTTAGGGAAAACAAAGAAATATACCAAAGTTGCCGCTAAATCCTGTTCCTTGAAGAGGTGGTGGACTGGTAAATATGCCACTGCTAAACAAAGAAAAAGGGGGTACATTAGAGATGTGGCAGGATTGGTGGTCCTGGATTGGGACCATACAAAAGTTGGTGATGCAGCGGTGGTCCTGGGTAGGGACCATGGTAAGGTTGGTGGTACAGCAGTGGTCCCAATGGGACAGTACTTACTATTATTGGTGGCTCAGTGGAGTGTGAAGTCTGCACAATGGTGCCAGAGCAGTGAGTGAGCGCTGGATCACAGGCTGTGCTTTTTATCCTGTCTGGTCCGGTCATGTGACCGGAAGTGACATCAGACGCCGGGGCGTGTGCATTGGAGCACGGCCGTAGTGTCTCACATTGATCCCCACCAAAAAGATGGCGCTGGCTGTTCACACATGCGCAGTAGAGCGCAATCAAAGAAAACCTAATGAGGCCATGCAGACTGCTGTAGCTCTGAGTGGGACACACGCATCGGGGGGGAGGTGCAGTGTGCTATATATAAAGAGACTGGGCAATTAACATATGGAAACAAATATAAACGAACAGTATTATTGCAAATCATACATGTAAATATACAGCATTTGAATTGCGTAGGAGTCCAAACTTAAACAAACATAAAAAATAAAAGAAATGAAAAGAGTGATGTCAGACCTAGGGGAGAGAATGGAGAAGGTTATGAACTCAAATCAAATGAATTATGAAGATTAGAAAAAAGGAAAAATAATAAAGGGAAAAATAAAGATATAAAATGAGAATAGTAGAAAATAAAAAATAAAAATAAACAAAAAATAAAAAGTAAAAAATAAAAAATAAAAATAAGAAAATAAAAAATAAAGAGAAAAAGGAACAAGGGGGGAAAAAAAGAAAAGAAGAAAAAAAGGGAAAAAAAGGGGGGGAAAAAAAAGCCTGCAAGGAACAAAATATAAGGGGAAAAAAAAAATTTTTGAAAAGTAAATAAAAAGACCAAATTTGTAAAGAAAAGGTGAAAATAAATTGTACGGCAAAATGCCTTCAAACAGAGGAAGGGAAAAAAAAGGGGGGGGGGTTGTGGAAAACTTTTTTGCAAACTTGAAAAAGAAAAAGAAAAAACAAACAAAAACAAAACAGAAAAAAGAAAAAACAAAAACACATTATGTTTCATTATCTTACCGCTTGGGTTAGATGTAAAAAGGGGAGACTCAAGAAGGCAACCAATCAATGGGTCTAGGGAAAGAGGAAGAGAAAAAAAGGAATTTTTATAAAAATTATTAGATTAGCCAATCGATTTCTCGATTGAGACCCCTCGGATGTAAGGTGTCTAGTGTGTAGATCCAGAATGTCTCCCGTTGCTTTAAAAGGCGAACATGGTTCCCACCTCTTTTGGGTCTAGGGACTTTTTCAATAATTTGGAACCGTAGTTGTGATACGTTGTGTCGGGCTTCCTTGAAATGGGCAGGAAGTGGGAGCCATGTTTTCCCGCATCTAATCGTAGACTTGTGACTGGATATTCTGTCCCTGATTGCCTGGGTGGTTTCACCCACATACAATAAACCACATGGACATTTGATGATGTAAACGACGAAGTTAGTTTCACAAGTGAAGTAATCCCTAATTGGATAGGATTTGCCAGAACGTGGGTGGACTATCTCACTGCCTTTGATGATATTGGAACAGCTCATGCAGTTTAGGCAAGGGAATGTACCAGTTCTCTTTTGTCCTGTTAGAGTATGTGTATTGATGTGACTGGAGGTACCCAGGTCAGCCCGGACAAGCTTGTCCTTAAGATTTTGAGGTCTCCTCAGGCACATCAATGGTGGGGATTTAAAGAGGTTAATCCTAGGATAGGATCTGGTCAATAGAGGCCAATGTTTGTGGATGAGATTATGTATTCTTTGCATGGACGGGTGGTGACCATGGACGAATGGGAGTCTGGGTGGTTTGATTGTTGTGGTTCTGGTGGTGTCGGGGTCAATCCGTGCTTTAGTCATCTCAGAAGCCAGAAGTGTAGATGGATAATGCCTAGATTCAAATCTATCAGACATTTCTTGTAATCTGAGGTCTCTAGTCGAAGGATCTGATACAATCCTGGTAATCCTTTTAAACTGTGATCGTGGGAGACTATTACGGGTGGACCTTGGATGACAACTGTCATACAGAAGGAGATTATTGCAATCGGTGGGTTTAGTGTAAAGATCGGATGACAGTGTTCCTTGTGCATCTTTTTTGACCCTAGTATCCAAAAAACTGATTGATTCCAGGTTGTGGGACATTGTAAATTTCAGCTCATGCCTGGCATTGTTGATGGTATCATAGAATTTAGAAAGGCTAGTTGAGTCCCCACCCCATATGCAAAAAATATCAATGTAGCGAAGCCACACTGTGGCAAATTCCTGGAAAAGTGGATTGGCGTAAATGTAGTCTCGTTCAAACTTATCCATGTAAAGATTTGCGTACGCGGGGGCTACATTAGAGCCCATCGCGGTGCCGCATGTCTGGATGAAAAAAATCATCCTGGAATCGGAAGAAGTTTTCCCGTAAGACTATATTTAGAAGGTCCAAACACAAAGCCTGTGTGTACGGTGCAGTATTAGCTTCCATGAGAGTTAGTCTGACTGCCTCTGTACCTTTATCATGTGTTATTGATGTGTATAGACTGTTGACATCAAAGGTGCAGAGAATGCTGCTGGGTGAAACGGAATTAATGGAACGAATCTTATTCAGGAAATCGCCTGTGTCCAAAATAAAAGATTTAGTGGTGTGAGTAAATGGAGTTAATATTTTCTCTAGAAAAATGGATAAAGGATTGAGGATGGAGTCCGTGGAAGCTACTATTGGACGTCCAGGAGGGTTGTGTAGGTTTTTGTGGATTTTGGGGAGGGTGTAGAGTACCGGGGTTATGGGATGTTGGTTTGTCAGAAATGTTCTAGTCTTTGCATCTATGGTCTTAAGCTGCATATGTTTGTCAAGAATTTGGTCTATTTTCCTACGTATTTGGAATGTCGGGTCAGTATGAACTTTCCTGTATGTGTTGGTATCCGAGAGTTGTCTCTGAATTTCGGTCACGTATTTCGGTCACGTTCATGACAACGATTGCTCCTCCTTTGTCTGCCGGTTTTATAATGATGTTTGGATTGTCCCTCAAGGATGAGATAGCTTGTTTTTCAACAGGTGATAAATTATGGCGGACGGGAAGTAGGCCCAATCGTTGGTCATGGATGGTCTGTTTAATATCCCTGTCAAGAAGGTCTATAAAAGTCTCAACTGCATGCTGACATTGAATGGAGACACAGGAGTGGATTCAGAGCAGAGATTGGAAAAGCTGGTTACCATATAGAAGCTTGCAGAGTTGAAAACACAGAGATAGCATTCAGGATTAACTGCTTGCTGACATTGAATGGAGACACAGGAGTGGATTCAGAGCAGAGATTGGAAAAGCTGGTTACCATATAGAAGCTTGCAGAGTTGAAAACACAGAGATAGCATTCAGGATTAACTGCTTGCTGACATTGAATGGAGACACAGGAGTGGATTCAGAGCAGAGATTGGAAAAGCTGGTTACCATATAGAAGCTTGCAGAGTTGAAAACACAGAGATAGCATTCAGGATTAACTGCTTGCTGACATTGAATGGAGACACAGGAGTGGATTCAGAGCAGAGATTGGAAAATCTGGTTACCTGTATGAAGAGAATAGAGATGCGTGTCACATTCATCCATGTTATAACTGCCAGTACTTTGATAAACTGTACTTGGATAAAGTGTGCATAAATGCCCCCTGCATTAACCTTAACCCTAACCACAAACCTAATCCCAACCCTAACACACCCCTAATCCGAACCCTAATTCTAACCCGAATTCCAATTCTAACCCTAATCCTAATGGAAAAATAAAAATAAAATTATTTTATTTTCCAAATAGAAAAAGGTCGCACTCTGCGGGATAGTTGTGAATATTTATTGACACATAATTACATGTGGAAGCGCTCGAGTAGCGCGAAACGGCCGTTGTCAGCCTTTTGACACTCTCACTATCACATCCCTGACGTGACATGTAATTATGTGTCAATAAATATTCACAACTATCCCGCAGAGTGCGACCTTTTTCTATTTGGAAAATACTAGTTGATTGCTACGAGGTCAAGCACCCGGGAACCCTGGATGTGAGCTCACTGCCTGCTGCAAGCCACGGATCCAAGCATGGTAATAGCGGTGCCGCCCGCTTCTTTTGTATTATAATAAAATTATTTTATTTTAGTATTTGTCCCTACCTATGGAGGTGATAAAGGGGGGGTATTAACTTTTTTTTAATATTGATCACTGTGATGGTGTCTATCACAGTGATCAAAATGTACCTGCGATGAATGAAAGAATCTGCCGGCTGGCAGATTCGGCGGTCGCACTGCACATGCGCCCGCCATTTTGGAAGATGGCGGCATCCATGACCGATGGCGGAGGGACATCGGGAGGGACAGTGGGCCTCGGAAGGTACCGGGGTGGTGGAGGGGGGATTGGGAGGGGGAGCAGATGCTGACGGCGGCGGCAGATTGCCGCCGTCAGTGGTGGAGGCAGATCGCCCCCGTCAGTCGGTGGGAGGGAGTCCGATAACTTTCTCCAGCCATGGCCGATGATATTTCAGCATCGGCCATGGCTGGATTGTAATATTTCATTGATGAAATACCACTATCGCTCTGATTGGCTATATCACTTTCAACAGCCAATCAGAGCGATCGTAGTCATGGGGGGGGCAAAGCCACCCTACCTGGGGTGAAGCACAAGTGTTCCTTTATCTGCGGGTCGGGTGACCTTTCAGTGACCCCAGTCACCCGACCCACAGGAACGTGATTTATACCATGACGCCTACGTAGGCGTCATTGGTCGGGAAGGGGTTAAAAGCTGTTATAGTGTCTGCCATTACTACCTCTTGCGAGTTGCCATATATTCCCCAATATTAAATTAAGACAGATGCAATACACAGACCTCTTTCATTATTGGGTGAAAGTGTTGCTGCTCAGGTTTTATAGGAATGACGATCATGGCCATATAGTCAGTCATCTAGCTGCTACTTGCAGAAGTATTCTGATGACTCTGCAATAGTAGGCCTCATCACAGGAGATGAAAGAGAGTACAGAGATACTAACCAAGCTTTTGTGGAGTGGTGTCAGAGGAACCACCTTAGGATTAATTCCGGGAAGGCCAAGGAATTGGTGGTGGACTTTCGCAAGGGAAAAAATCCACCAGTAGCTATGCCCACCATGCGTAAAGTGAGCGTCTCATGTGCGGATGGTAGCCAGGGCCTGGAGGAGAGGATGACAGCTGATGACTTTGCGCTCTCGCGAGTGTGACGTCATCTAGGGTCCTTCACACAAAGCATTACTGGGACTGGAAAATGCCGGGATCGCCACAGAGTAGGTCAGGGGCTGTCGGAAGGTGAGAATAATATTTTTTATTTTTTTTATTATTTTAACATCCTATTTCCAAGCGATGCTAATCGCTTGGAATGCGCAAGCATTCCGCAAGAGAAAAACGCTTGTTTTCCGCTGGAAAAACGCATGCGAATTTTCATGCGTTTTACCCGCAGCGGGAGTGTGGAAATGTTGCGGAAATTTCCGCAGCATTTCTGCAACATGGTTACATAGCCTAACACAAGAGAAAAATTAAATATTAAATTCCTAGATAACAGCATCTAGTTTGCCCATAGACTGCAGTAACCACATTTGATTTTAGGCTCGTTCAGACTAGGCCATTGCATGGACATGTGCACGATGGAGAGAGCACGCTCATCCCTTGTAGCCAAAATGCCAGTGTATAATGCCGATCTTCCATACAGACGCTTGGGGAAAAAACTGGCCATGCATTTTTTTTGACAGATTTATGGACTACACTAATACATTTAAATATGGTAGCAGGCAGCTCCTGCACTTGGGTGGACGAGAACACTGAGCCGGTCACGTCCACAATTTGGAGACATGGCTTACATGACTTTTAGTACCGCTGTCTGAACCCCACCTAACAGGTTAGATGTCGCATTGTAACATCAGTGCTAATGATTTTCTATGGGTTGTCACACTGCATTATACCGTAACTGTCGAAAATGTTTCCAAATGTGTTCTATGTTTTGCCACTTACGATTCACTTGCCATAGTTGCAAGTTGCAACTGGTCTGCGATTTAGCTGTTTGTTTTTTAGAACAATATGGCAACTCTAAAATAGTCACATATTACCAAGCTGCTATACATGAGACCAAAAGACCTTGGCACTGGGAACTCCAAATCCTGTTTTGTGCTATGTGCTGAGTTTTCAGAGCAGAAACAAAACGGAATCTCTACTTTGTTGCGGAGGATTTGGAGAGTTTACACTCAGGTGCTGCTCGAAAAACTCAGTGTGAACATACCCTTAGCTGGTATAACTATAGGGGACAACAGAGGTACCAGTCATACCCGACCTCTCCATCATAAACCACATATGGTAGGTGGTGGGACCTTCTGCATTCCCAAATCCAAATGCTCCTCTCCCTTCTGAGCCCCACAGTGTACCTGAACCACATTTAGCATTCACATTTTTGCCATTTCTGTAGTGATGAGAGCCTGCTTAATTTATAGGTGCATATTTCCGGTAAAACAAGCTGGGAACTACAATAACTGATTTGTAATTTTTTCTCCATAACATCCATGCTGCTTGTTTCTGGAAAACTCCCATGTAGTCAAATCATCACTATACTAGTAGATAAATTCCCAAAGGAATATAATTTCCAAAATGGGGTCACTTGAGAGGGGACTCTGTATATGGAGTCCACAAACTATTCTAGGAAAATCTGCTTCATGAGGCAAATTGGGCTCCTTCCCTCCCAAGTCTCGCTGTGTACCTAAGCAGTGCTGTACAGTCACACGTGATGTATTTCTACGTTCAGCAGAAGTTGTAGGAAAAATTTTGGTGCCATTTTTTACCCATTTCCCAGTGTGAAAATGTAAAAATGTAATTATTTTTTTCTTCACTGCTAACACTATAAGATGCTGCGACACACCTGTAGTTTCAGTATGATCACTGCACCCCTAGATAAATTCATTGAGAGGTGTAATGTGTAAAATGGGGTCACTTATGGGGGTTCTGCTGTTCTGGCATCTCAGGAGTGCTTCCAGTGGCTCATGGCACCCGCAAACCATAACAGTAAAATCTGCACTATAATATGGCGCTCCTTCCCTTCTGAGCTTTGCACTGTCCCTCAAAAATATTTCTCGATCATATGTAGATTATTGGCGTACGCAGAAGTTTCACGACAAATTGAGGTTTCCATTTTTCCCTACTAGCATTTAGAAAATGTAAAATCTTGAGGCTAAAACAACATTTTAGTGATAAAAATGTAATTTTTGTTCATTGCCCAATGAGTTACATGCGATGTCAATATGATTACTGCACCTGTAGATTAATTCATTGGGGTGTGTAATTTGTAAAATGAGGTCACTTATAGGGGGAATTCTGCTGTTCTGGCACCTCAGGGGCTCTGCCAATGTGACATGGCACCCTCAAACCATTCCAGCAAAATCTGAACTTCAATGTGGAATTTTTCCCTTCTGAGTTTTGCACTGTGGCTCAAAATTAGTTTTCGACCATATATGGGGTATCAGTGTACTCAGTAGAAATTGTACAACAAAATTTGGGTTCCAATTTCTCTTACCTTTATTAAAATTAAAAAATTTGTGACTAAAACAAAATTTATGTGTAAAAAATTAGATTTTTTTCCTTTCATGGCTCTATGTTATAACCATCTGTGAAGCACCTGGGGGTTCAAGGTGCTCACCACACATCTAGATAAATTCTTTGAGGGGTCTAGTTTCCAAAATGGTGGCACTTGTGGGGGGGGTTTCCACTGTTTAGGCACATCAGGGGCTCTGCAAACAAGACATGGCATCCACTCTCGATTCCAGCCATTTTTGCGTTCAAAAAGTCAAAATGTACTCCTTCCCTTCCGAACCCTGTAGTTTTTCCCCACGTGAGGTATTGGCATACTCAAGAGGAATTGCATGACAAATTTTGGGGTCCATTTTCTGCTGTTACCCTTGTAAAAAAAAATAATTGGGTCATAAAGTAAAATTTTTGTGAAAAAAGTAAAATGTTCATTTTTTTCCTTCCACATTGCTTTAATTCCTGTGAATCAGCTGAAGGGTTAATACAATTCTGAAATGTGGTTTTGAAGACTTTGAGTGATGCAGTTTTTAGAATGGTGTCACTTTTGGGTATTTTCTGTCATATAGGCCCCCAAAGTCAGTTCAAATGTGAAATGGCTAGAAAAATGGTTTTGTAAATTTTGTTAGAAAAATTAGAAATTGCTGATCAACTTTTAATCCTTCTAACTTCCTAAAAATTATATATGTTTAAAAAATGATGGACATGTAAAGTAGACATGTAGTAAATGTTATTTATTAACTATTTTGTGCAACATAACTCAGGTTTAAGGACATAAAAAAAGTTTGAAAATTGCGAAATTTTCTCCAAATTTCTGAAATTTTCATAAATAAATGTGTCCTATCAAACTCATTTTAATGCTATCATAAAGCACAATGTGTCATGAAAAAAACAATCTCAGAATCGGTCGAATCTGTGGAAGCTTTCCAGAGTTGTAACCACATAAAGTGACACTGGTCAGAATTGTAAAATTTGGCCTGGTCAGGAAGGTGAAAAACGGCTCTGGGTGAAGGGGTTAAAGAAAAATTAATTATGGTAATTTTAAATATACTGATTAAATGAAATCACACAAGTAGAAGTAAACCTGCCCCTATAGTAGAAAGCATTTCATCCACTGGAGCGCAGTTATCAGTGATCCTATTACCCTCCCTGAACCCTGCGCCCTTATCACAATGACATGTGATGGTTTAGCTCGTCATTAGAAGGTAAACATATTGCACATACAGTGAGGGCATCTGGCTGCCTGCCCAGAGTAGCGCAGTCCTATGACTTCACTCTATCCAGCATGGTCTGTATCTTCATGTGAGCAGGATCAGATCCTAAAGCACAAATTGTTCTCCAGAAGTATTAAAATCGACAGCTTCCTAGTGCTGTACATCACTTTCCAAGAACAGTTCAGCATTCACGCTATAAATGAGGAGTTACAATGACTGGAGGTCAAATAAAAGCACCAAGTAATGACAGATATGGGGTAATGTGCCAGGACACAAGAGGCTTTACAGAAAGGGTGGATCTAATTAGCAAAGCATGGAACTATAACATCACTAATAATCCCTACTAGCGCTGTACAACAACTGTTCTCACGATATCAGACATACAATACATAAATGGTAGTTGTCCCCAGCTCACTATGAGTGGAAAACCTGAACACAAGATTCATTCTTTTCAGGGAAAAGAGGAAATAAAAGAAAAAGTCCTAGAGAGGAAAAAAATTCCATCATAACTCAATCTCCAGCCCTGAACCCAAAGTTTTTAGAATTGTTGGAAACGTTCAACCTGAAATGGGATGGCAGAATTTACTATTACATATAACGTCTCTCCTCCCCTTCCTATACTTGATAGTATAGCCCCTGATGAATATGGATTGTAAAAATTTTAGCTTTAAGAAATGGACAAGCACAAGGGCCAAATTGTTATGGCTGGATGAGTGGGTCAGGGCATCTTCAAAACATCAGCTCTTGTGGGGTGTTCCCTATGTGCGGTGGTTAGCACTTATCAACCACTGGTACAAGGAAGGAAAACCAGTCACAGGGTCATAGGCGCACAAAGGCTCATTGATGTATATATGGATTAAAATGTGCCAAATTCAGTGCCTCATGATGTTTGATAAATTTTGTGCAACTTTAGTCTAGTTTAGCCAGTTTTAGTCTAAAGTATATAACAAAAACCTGCTATGGTGTTCACAATCCTCTTGCAATAGGACAAGCTGGATGACAAAACAAGTGCTAGTAATATCCCAAAAATAATAGGAATGAAAAAAATAACTTTTAACCATGCCAAAGGAGTTGAAAAGAAAAGTCTTGAGTGAGGAAAAGAAGGGCTCAATTCTGGCTTTACTAGCAGAGGGATACAGTGAGCGTCATGTTGCCTCCATCCTTAAAATTTCTAAGACAGCAGTCCATTACAACGAGGTCAATCAGCAGACATTGGGGACAACAAAGCTACAGACCGACAAAGGGCGAAAACGACTCTCCACTCACCGGGATGACCGTCCTCTTATTCGAATGTCACTCAGCAACCACAGCATGACATCAAGTGACCTACAAAAGGAATGGCAAATGGCATCTGGGGTGAAGTGCACGGCAAGAACAGTTAGTAACAGGCTCCTAGAGGCAGGGCTCAAGTCATGTAAAGCAAGAAAAAAAGGCTTTCATCAATGAGAAGTAAAGGAGAGCCAGGATGAAGTTTGCCAAAGACCATAAGGATTGGACCATAGAGGACTGGGGTAAGGTAATCTTCTCTGATGAGTCTAATTTTCAGCTTTGCCCAACACCTGGTCGTCTAATGGTTAGACAGAGACCTGGAGAGGCGTATAAGCCACAGTGTCTTACACCCACTGTGAAATTTGGAGGAGAATAGGTGAAGATCTTAGCATTATTTGAGGTCTGCAAGCACTGCATTTTTTGGTTATTTTGACCATTTCTCATCTTCTGAAAATAAATACAAAATTTAGTGCTTGGAAATTCGAAGACGTTGTCAGTAGTTTTATAGAATAAAAGAGCAATTTACATTTTACGTAAAAATATACCTATGAAGAGAAAAAACAGACAAACTGAAAATTTTGCAGTGGTCTCTTAATTTTTGCTAGAATTGTATGTATGGGACCCTTAAATAGCCGTCTGCCGAATGAGCATTTGATGACTCTCGCTCCTGACAACCCTATGCACGTGAACATTCAGCTCGATCAATTGTTCATGTGGAAAGAGGAATAACCAGTAACTTTTCTCCCCTGAGAGCAAAAGGATCCAGAGGTTGACATTTAAACTGTCCAATCCTCCTCTCCCTAAACATCATCTGTTTGTGTAGTCAGAAGGCTACCATACATTTAAGATGGTCAGCTGTTTCAGCCACGAGCACCCGCATATATATTAGAATCGGCCAATATTGACAGGTTCAACACACAGTCTTAAATGTGTGGGGGCCAAACAAAGTTCACAGTAAATAAATGGTATTCCCGTACAAACTTTGAAACCCAATCACCGCATTTGTTTACTTTTACAGTTGTATTTTAGTATTCTGTAATCATAATTAAAAAAAAAAATGCAACACAAAAGACTAAACACCAATTGTGATATAAAAACCCATGGGGACACAGTTTTATCCCTGTTCACACACTCCTTCTTTCCCCTACCTTCCAACGGAGGTTGGCACCCTGAACCTGCGCAGATGGCGCCCCCCTCGTCGGCAGCTTTCCCTTCTTACCCTGTTACGCCCTATCAAGGGGAGGAAACAGAATTATAAAACAAAGTGCTAGTGCCATCACAAATACATCCATCAGATAACAGTCACAGATGCCTTTTTCACCATCATGGTTTCCACTAAAAATAGCAAAATATCAGTCAGAAATAATGGCAAATTATCAGCATCAATGGTAATAATTCATCACATAGCAATTCATAGGTTATTAATAGAGGAGGAACAGATAATATAATGCAGCTCAGGTCTGTTATCTGTCACATGGCCCATGTTTTATGACCGCTTTCCTCTGTGGTGACAAATACTGGCACAGTATGAATGAATGTAAACTGGGGTGAGAATATAAGTCAGCCCTTGTAGATTATTGGGAATACGTGCACGTACCATGTGTCGTTACATGCAGCACGTAGCCCTTCAGGTCTGGATTGCTGAGATTTCCAATAATGAATATTTAGTTAGTGATACATGTATAAATATATGTTTATAGGGTGTGGGGCTTCTCAATTTGGTGATCGTGAGGGATCTAATATTTATCTGTTATCCTGCAGACAGGTGGTAAATTATAATCTGGAATATGTAGATTTAGATACAGTGGACATAAGCTACAATACTGATCCGTGGTCACCACTTTTGAATCCTAACATCAATGATCAATATGCTTTTATAGATTTCAACTAAACCTGACAGTCAATTAGCTTCCTTGCCACATGTTGTTCTCAAGACAATCTAGAAAATGTAAGTCGCTCAAAAGGACAGAACTGAACACCACATAATGAAGTCGTTACTGAGAGAAAGCATTTAGTTACGTACTGGTAACGGTATTTTTTGGATACCCATGACAGCACCACGAGAGATGGGATCCGCCCTTCAGGAACAGAAAACCTACAGATACAAAAAGTGTGGCACTTCTCTCACGCATCAGTTGTATTACAGAGCTTGAGAGGACCTCCATGGTTAATGGCACAGAATATATACACAATTCAACACAATATATACAGAATATATACAATTAATCATGAAAAACTGAACAACAGACGTGATCACTTATGAGTGGAGGAAGTGTGCACTCCTGTGTGAAGGGAGGGAACTAAGGGTGCTGTCATGGCTATCCAAAAAATACTGTTACCGATACGTAACTAAATGCTTTATTCGGACCCCATGACAGCACCATGAGAGAATTGCAGAGATGTAAACACTATCTTAGGGAGGGACTACAGCCTGCAGCACCCTTAACCCAAAGGTGAGATCTGAGGAAACACCCATGTCCATCCTATAATGATTAAAAAAGGTTGAAGGGGATGTCCATGTTGCCGCCTTACATATTTGGTCGATGGACACTCTAGATCTTTCTGCCCAAGAGGACGCCATGGCTCGAGTGGAATGCGCCCTTAGATTCTGTGGAGTCGGACTACCACCTGCTGTATAAGCTAGAGAGAGAGCCTCCCTAATCCACCTTGCTAACGTACATTTTGAAACCCTATGGGCCTGGAAGGATATAAATAAGGTGTTGTCCCTTCTCCAGGCGTTAGTAACAGATGATACTCAAGCAAACATTTCCTAATGTCCAACTTGTGAAGCTTCTCTTTCTGATTAGTAGGGTTAGGGAGGAAGGAGGGGAGGACTATCTCTTGAGACCTGTGGAAGTCTGAGACACCTTTGGGCAGGTATGCAGGGTCTGGTGTAAGCACTACCCTGTCCTCTAAAATCTGCGTGTATGGAGGGATTCTAGAGAGTGTGTGGATGTCGCTTATTCTACGCACTGAAGTAATAGCTACTAAAAAAGCGACTTTGAGGGATAAGACCTTGATCAAGGCAGATGCCATGGGTTCAAGTCCCATGGTACACACCTTTCTCTGTGTATGGGCCTAGATCTGCCAGCTGTTTTGATAAATCTAGAGACCCAGTAATTCTTAGCTATATCATAGTTGAATAAGGCACCAAGGGCTGAAACATGCACTTTCAGGGTACTAGTAGCAAGTCCTAATTCTAGACCCTTCTGCAGAAATTCCAGAATCTGGCCTATAGGTAACCCCTCTTCTGCCCTAAACTCAGAAGTGGTCAAAAAAAAATTCCAGGTCCAGGCATAGATTTTTGTGGTAATTGCCTTCCTACTTTTAAGAAGGGTGGCTATTAGATTTGTGGAGAAACCTCTGTCCCTCAATAATGCCCTTTCAAACTCCACGCCGTCAGGTGGAGCCCCGCTACTTGTGGATTGTTGATTGGTCCTGGAAGAGGAGATCTGGAAGATCCGGCAGTACCCAGGGATCGCAGACTGACATAATTTTTAGCCATGAGAACCAAGCCCATCTGGGCCATAAGGGGGCAATCACTATAATTCTTGCCCTTTTCTCTCTAATCTTCCTCACCACCAGAGGTAACAGGGATAATGGAGGGAACACATAGGCCAGGTTGAAGTCCCAGTTTTTTAGGAAGGCGTCCACTATAAGGCTGAGTTCACACGTGGCGTTTTTTTCGCGTTTCCGCGGTGGTTTTAACCGCGAAAAATAAGCATCCCATGTATTCCTATGGGATTCCGCAATGCTGTGCTAATGCTGCGATTTTTACCGCGGCAGAATCGCTTTGCGGTAAAAAACGCAGCATGCTCATTAATTTTGCGGAATCGCGGCGATCCCACACCCATAGAAATGCATTGTTCTGCTTACTTTCCGCATGTGGCTGTGCCCACCATGCGAAAAGTAAGCAGAACAATTGCGGATGATACCCACGGTCCGGAGGAGAGGAGACGGTCCGGAGGAGAGGAGACTGTCCTCCGGGCTTTGGGTACCATATCCCTGTAAAAAATAGAATTTAAAATAAAAAATATTGTTATTCTCACCTTCCGACGTCCCGCGCAGCCTTCCCGCCTTTCTCCACGCTCCCGATCCCAGTAAGCCTTTGCGAAAATGCCCATGATGACGTCTGTTCTCGCGGGATCGCGAAGTCTCGCGGTCATTCGCGCGACGTCATCGCGAATTACCGCGAGATGTCGCGATCCCGCGAGAACGTACGTCATCGCTTGCATTTTCGCAAAGGATTACTGGGACTGGAGCGTGGAGAGAGGCGGGAAGGCTGCGTGGGACATCGGAAGGTAAGAATAACACCATTTTTTATTTTTTTTTTATTATTTTTTACATTTTATCTTTTACTACTGATGCTGCATAGGTGGCCGCAGTAGTAAAAAGTTGGTCACACTCGTCAAACACTATGTTTGACGATTGTGACCAACCTGACAATCAGTTCTCCAAGTGATGCTACAGATCGCTTGGAAAACGCTAGCAATTCTGCAAGCTAATTACGCTTGCAAAATGCTAGTTTTTCCGCGGGAAAATCGCAGGAATTTAAAATGATGCGATTTTCCCGCGGAATGGAATTTCGGAACTCTCGCGGTAATTTCCGCGAGAGTTCCGCTACGTGTGAACCCAGCAAGAGGTTTTTCCTCCGGGTTCAGAGAACAGAACTGCTTTACCTTTCTGTTTTTTTTCTGGTGGCAAAAAGGTCTACTTCTGGTTGACCCCACACGTGGACAATCTGGTTGAAAATGTCTTGTTTTAGAGACCATTCTCCTTGCCTTAGTGTGTTGCGGCTTAGGAAGTGTTGTCTTTCCCTCTTATATGTAGCGCTGTCAAAGATAGA
The DNA here is from genome assembly GCF_039654945.1 of Dendrobates tinctorius. Taxonomy (NCBI): domain Eukaryota; kingdom Metazoa; phylum Chordata; class Amphibia; order Anura; family Dendrobatidae; genus Dendrobates; species Dendrobates tinctorius. The sequence continues at coordinate 26,158,732 of NW_027361788.1, read as the reverse complement.
AAATGCCTTTCCGCCACCTGGCTGGAAAAGGCGTTCCGCTACTCCCATCAGGGCCTCAGATCGGGTTCCCCCTTGGTGGTTGTAGGCCATCGTCACTTGGTCGTCCGATAGAATTCTGACATGGTGACCCTGTAGGTACACAAGGAGTTTTTTGACTGATAGTTCTACCGCCGATAACGCCTTCAGATTTAAAGAACTCTGGACTCGATGATCCCACTTACCCTGGACTACAATGTCCCCCATATGGCCTCCCCACCCAGAGGGACTGGCGTCCATGGTTATTACATAGCTCCCAACCGTCCCGATTCTTGCGGGACAGTCCCATTTTTGACACCCCCCACCGGCGTCCTGCCCGGGACGCTATTTTTCCCGCATTGCACTGAGCCGCCACGCCCCCCATGCAACGACCCCATCCTCGCCGTCCCAGAGAGATCCACCACAGCCTGCAGTGATGTGGCTGGGCTGTGTGTTCTGTGCACACAGGACCTGTGATGAGGTCACAGGAGGGGAGGAGTCAGGGGGTCACATGATCAGGGACCTCCGTGTCTGCAGGACTCTGCTGCGCTGGACGAGATGAAGTTTATGTGTGGGGTCAGGAGGGGTTTGCAGGGTGGATGGAGCTGAGCCGTGTGTGTGCAGAGCCGCGTGTGTACGAGGCGCACGGAGCGGAGCCGCGTGTGTACGAGGAGTACGGAGTGGAACCGCGTGTGTACGAGGCGTACGGAGTGGAGCCGCGTGTGTACGAGGCATACGGAGTGGAGCCGCGTGTGTACGAGGCGTATGGAGCGGAGCCGCGTGTGTACGAGGCGTACGGAGCACAGCTGCGTGTGTACGAGGTGTACGGAGCGCAGCCACGTGTGTACGAGGCAATGATCAGCTGAATTGCCTATATTTAAAAAGTCATCCAAATAGGGGACAATCAAAACATCCGACTCTCGCAAGTGGGCTATGACTTCAGCAACTACCTTTGTGAAGACTCGTGGGGCAATTGAGAGACCAAAGGGGAGGGCTCTATATTGGAAGTGTCGAACTATGCCTCCTATGGACACTGCTACCCTCAAGAAACGCTGGTAATCTGCGTGAATAGGTACATGGTAGTATGCGTCTTTTAAATCTAAAACCGCCATGAAACAGTTTTGCAACACCATCTTTATTGCCGAGCCCACTGTTTAAAGTGGTGAGTAGCCAAAAACCTATTGAGGGAACGGAGGTTGATGATGGTTCTGAAGGAGTTATCCGGCTTCCGAACCAAGAACAGGGGAGAGTAAAACCCTCTACCCCTGTCAGATTCTGGAACCTCCACCAGGACTCCCTTGAGACATAATTTGGCAATCTCTGCCTCCAGGGCCGACTATTCTAAGTGAGAGGAGCGAAGGGGAAGGCTATGTCACTAAGTGAACATTCACAAAGATCACTTACCAGTGACCGCTGAATTCTAGGTACCGAAATACGAGAGGGGGATTTCTCCGTTTATGCCGCAGACTTCCGCTTGGAAGAGCTTCTGCAGCTGGACCGATCACTTGACTGACCATGACCTGAACCATCACGGGTATTTGGTCGTGTCTGTGGCTTCTGCGTGGCGTGCAGACTTACAGGCTCCTCTGGAACCTGCTGCTGTTGCTCACTTTCCATCATTCCAAAAAATGGCCAGAAGTAGGAGGTTGTGCCTAGGCCCTCCTTAAATGCTCCCCTCCCGGTATCCGAGTCAGCAGGTGATGCCACGCCTTCTGCCCTAGCTACCCCACCCCCCACAGGTGAACAGGCCTCCATCGCTGGCTTCCGATGGGGGCCGCCATCTTGCCGGCGGCCTACGCATGCGCAGAAGAGAACTGGCCCCGGTAACCCAGAAACGTTCACCGGCTCAGCCCCCCCGACGTCACCTGGCGCCTGACGATGCAGGATGCGCCAGGAGACTGCCCAGGGATGCCGGAAGAGAGGCCTCACGCATCCCGAGCCCCCGGCCACACCGCCCACACACGGACCCCACGTGCATGGTGCCCCCACCGCGGAGACTGCAGCCAGGGTATACTTACCTCAGAGCATGGCTACTCCTGGAGACGGTCGATCCTCCGGACCTCCGCTCCCTTCTGCCCGCACACTGACATGAAGTCCAATGAGGACCACCGTGGCGTTCCAGGAATCTGGACCGGTCGAGGTAGGAGACCCCCCGCTATCTGGGCCGACCGGTCCGGTCTGGGATGCAGTGCTTCAACGACGTCTGTAGGATCCCATCCCATCAGGAACAGGAAACCAACTGATGCGCTTTGAGAGGTGCCGCCCTTTTTGTATCTGTAGGTTTCCTGAAGGACGGCTCCCCTCTCTCGTGGTGGTGTCATGGGGTCTGAATAAATTAACAGTACTAGCTGCAGCTTATTTATGCCTCCAGTCACCGACAGTTCCTTTTCAGCTTCGAAAGAGCAATAAGAAAATTATAATAAAATTATATTAGAATATATCTCTATAAAAATACCCAGCAAAATGTCAGCATGAAATCTCCATAAGATTGAATTAAGCAATTCTGTATGGAAGCAGATGAATTCTCATATGGTGTTTCCTCCTAAACTATTACCATAGTTTTCTTAAGGATCCAATACGTAAATGATGAAGATGGCTCGATTGCTATTATCACTTTATCGGGGAGGGGGGCATTATTACCTTAACAAGGAAGGAAAAAAATTGTTCCAGCTTCTTCAAAGTCCAAAAAAGTTTGTGTAGAAAATATTAAAATTCATGGCAGGAATTGGTTCACAAGGACATATATGGCAATGCGTTTCAAACAATCGAAATGTCCTTTCTCAAAGCTAAATACAAAATGTCCCATAGAGATTTTATACAAGACGTAACCAAAGAAAAGAGTCATATACAATCACATGACATGATGCATAATTGATTAAAATTATATACACAAGGTGCGAATGAAAGCAAAAGACAAGGAAAAAAATAACAAACTGAATAAATGTACCAAAAAATGCACAAACCTTGTTGAACAATAATAATGAAACATGATTTCCCTGCTGTCATTCTGTCCAGCCAGATGACAGGCTCCCAAGCTAAAGATGCAAAACGCTTCTCTAGTCATCAGCATTCTTTTGGTATCGCCCTCCTTGGTGGATTCATCAGTCTCTCAATTCAGAGTACTTTGAACGAAGTAGCGCATCTTTGATGGTGAGTAACAAAATGTTCAGACGCAATGGATATAGTGCGATTAGAACTAGAGGGAGATACAATATCATTTATGAGACAACTATTAAGTCTCCTCTCAGTCTTCTTTTTTACAAACTAAACATTCCCAAATCCTGTAACCGTTCCTCATAGGACAGGGTTTGCAGACCGGTCACCATTCTGGTCGCTCGTCTCTGAATTTTCTCCAGTTTGTTGATGTCGAGGTCTGACCAAAGAGGAGTAGAGAGGGAAAAAGACTTCACGTGATCTAGACTGTATGCTTCATTTAATACATCCCAGAATTGTATTTGCCTTTTTTGCTGCTGCATCACACTGTTGACTCATATTCAGTCTGTGATCTATTAGTATACCCAAGTCTTTTTCACATGTGTTGTTGCTTAGCCCTATTCCTCCCATTCTGTATGTTTTTTTTTCATTTTTACTGCCCAGATGTAGTACTTTGCATTTTTCCCTTTTAAAAACCATTCTGTTAGTTGCTGCCCACTGCTCCAATTTATTTATATCTTTTTTAATTATCTCTCGCTAGTATTAGCTATCCCTCCTAACTTTATGTGATCAGCAAATTTAATCAGTGTACCCACAATTCCTTCATCAAAATCATTGATAAAGATGTTGAACAATACAAGGCCCAGAACAGAGCCCTGTGATACCCCACTTGAGACATTCTTTCAACTGGATGTGCAGCCATTTACAACCACTCTTTGGGTCCAATCACTAAGTCAGTTAGGAATCCAATGAACAGTTGACTTGTCCATTCCATACTTAGTCATTTTTTCAATAAGGATTGTGTGTGATACTTTGGAAAATGCTTTGCTGAAGTCAAGATATACTATATCTACAGCATTTCCCTGATCCACCCAGTCAGTGATTCTGTCATAGAAGGAAATTAAGTTAGTCTGACAGGACTTAGACTTATTAGTTACAAACCCATGCTGATTAATCACTTCATTCTTATCCAGGTACTTACATGCATGTTGTTTGATAATTTTTTCAAAGATCTTTCCTGGTATAGAAGTCAGACTCACCAGCCTATAGTTACCTGGGTCCGCCTTCTCCCCCTTTTTGAAGATAGGAACAACATTTGCTCTTCTCCAGTCTTCTGGGACTTCTCCTGATCTCCAAGAATTTTCAAAGATTATGGAGAGTGGTTCAAAAATTTCTTCTGCTTCATCCTTCAGTACTCTGGGATGTAATTCATCTGGACCTGGAGACTTGAATTAATTTGTTAGCTAAGTATTCCCTCACTATCTTACTGTTTATAGATAGCCTGAATTCTTCTATTCCTTTAATAGGACAGCAAAGATCAGTTGATGTTACATTTCCTTTCTGAGACAAACAGATATAAAATAGGAATTTAAAAGTTCGGCCTTCTCAACATCCTTTCTTAACATTTCATCATTTTCATCTTGTAAAAATCCTATGGCATCTTTGACTTTTCTTTTACTTTTGACATATCCACAAAATCCTTTTTTATTGCTTTTGACATCTCTTGCAAGCCTTAATTCATTGTTAGCTTTACTAATCTGATGTGTCCCTTGCAGGTTCTGCAAACAGCATTATATTTTTCTTTAGATATGCCTCCCTCTTTCTATTTGATAAACATTTATTTCTTCCTTTTTTGCATGTGTTTAAGTTCCTTGTTCATCCATCCTGGTCTCCTTAAATGCTTCCTATTCTTCCCTCTTTTCGGAATTGTTAACGATTGTGCTTTGAGAATCTCATTTTTAAAAATTGCCTATTCTTCCTGGACATTTTTGTCCTTAAGGATATCCAGCCATTGGCTCCCTCCGATTCTCTTTCTGAGTCCCTTAAAATCTGCCTTTCTGAAATCTAACTTTGTAGAAGTTTGAGTCTTCACAGGTCTTCCTCCTCTAGTTATCCAAAATTCTAAAAGAGCATGGCCGCTACCTTCTAGGGTCCCAGCCACTCTTACTTCCTCAACCATTTCCTCCCTGTTTATAAGGATTAGATCCAAGGTAGCAGATCCCCTTGCTTTCTCCCCTACCTTTTGGAAGATAAAGTTGTCAGTAAGAGAGGATAAGAATTTGCTTGAACTGTTAGTATTGCCTGAGAGAAAATCCCAACAAATGTCTGGATAGTTGAAATCTCCCATGACCACTATGTCATATTTTTGGAGAACTTGGCCATTTGATGCATAAAGAGTTCATCCATATATTCAGCTTGCACAGGCAGCCTGTAATAAATGCTTACAATGGTGTCCTTTCCATTGTTCTCTCCTTTTATTCTTACCCAAACAGTTTCCACAGAACTCCCAGTCTCTGAAGCTTGGATCTCTGTGCAGATATATGCTTTTCTAACATACAATCCAACACCTCCTTCTCGTTTAACAAGTCTGTTTCTCTCAAATAAGTTGTATCCTTCTAGCCTTGTATTCCAATCATGTGTATCGTCCTACCAAGTTTCACAGATTCCAATGACATCATATTTCTTTTCCTGCGTTAGTAGTTCCAGTTTTCTTTGTTTGTTGCCCATGCTTTGTACATTTGTATAGAAACATTTTAGTTTGTGATTGGTTTCTCTTTCTCCAATATTTTTATTAATTAGATTATTTTGTCTTTGTTCTTCCTTTCCACTTCTAATAGCAGAGTTCTCAATAACATTTGTCAGGTGTATGGCTTTTTCTGGCCTTTTGCTTCCCTTCCCACATTGTCCTAGTTTAAAGCTCTCATGATGAGTGTAGCAAGGCGACTTCCAAATACATGTTTTCCAGTCTTCATAACCAGGTGAGCTGGTTTCTTTTTTCTGTTCTTGATTATAACCTTATCCCCTTTGTGACAAGGACAAATTTGTCAAATCGGATATGTCATTATGTGTAGCAATTCTGGAATGTTTCAACATATCCCAGTGATTTTGAGATTTTTTTTTGTGAGACATTGTACTTTATGTTAGTGATACATTCAGGAGAATATGTTTTGTGTTTATTTATAAAAATATCACTAATTTGACAAAAAAAATTCCAATTTTTAAATTTTTAGTGAATTATCCCTTTAACCTGATTAGTTATACCACACAAGATAGTTAACCCCTGCATGACTAATAATGTATATTTACATAATCGGTCGTGTTCCAGCCTTCATTGCAGGCTCTAGCGCTGAGCACGCATCTTTCCCTGCACTTGATGTCTGATTTAATCAGCTATCATATGCCTCCAACAGCCACAGGTGGACCTGAGATCAATCACTGACAGCGGCATTTTACACACGCCGGCCGGAAGAGTGTCACAAGTCCAGCCCATCTACGTTTCTGTCACAAGATCATGGGGTGTCGTTATCAAGAGAGCCCATGGCTGGCATTCTTAGGAGATCGTGATTTTTGATATACATCGCAGAGCTGAAGCACTGCTATTTATACCACAGGCGATTGCATGATCACAACTTCAAGTCTCCTAAGGGGACTATTGAACACAGTAAAAGGTATTTAAAAAAATGTTTTTTAATATTACATTTTTAAAAAAAATGTTTTTAAACAACCCCCTTTTGCCCCATTAACACTAAGGCTATGTGCACACGTTGCGGATTCTGCTGCGTTTCCGCAGCGGTTTTGGCCCTGCGGAAACGCAGCAGTTCTGCAGACATAGTACAGTACCATGTTACCCTATGGCATTTCAAGTCTGCTGTGCTCACACTGCGTTTTTCTCTGCACGGTTTTGCTGCGGTTTACAAACCGCAGCATGTCACTTGTGCGGATTCCGCAGCGGTTTCACACCTTTAACATAGTAGAGGTGTGAAACCGCAGGGCTAATCCGCAGGAAAACTGCAGGTCACTTTACCTGCGGATCCGCGCGGAAAAACCTGCAGGTGAATCTGCAGCGTGTGCACATAGCCTAAAACAATTAAAAACAAATAAATACACATTTGTTATCGCTGTATTTATGTATTTACAATTGTCCGATCTAACAAAATAAAAAGCAAATTAATGCGATCAGAATACCTGGGTAAAGAGAAAAAAATCAAAACGCTATAATTATGTTTTGTGTTTTTTTTTGTCACCGCAACATTGCAATAAAATGCCATAAGAGGCAATCAAAACATTGCATCTACCACAAAAAAAGGGAAAAATAAAAACATTAGCTCGGAGCACAAAAAAATAAGCCATCACCCAGCCCCAGATCCCAAAATATGGAGAAACTTTTTTCATACAAATTTTGGATTTTTTTTTACCACTTCAATTAAAAAAAAAGATCCACAAAAGCAAAACAATGACTATCACCACCGCTGCACCTTATATCGCACAACACCATTGAAACGGTAGTGAACGCTATGAGAACATATACCCCAGACATCGGGTGCTCATCCAGGAAAAAAAACCTTGCTGTATATCCATAACAAAAGAAAAAGATACGCACTCACCGGTCTAAAATCCAGTATTTATTGCAGTACTTACAACATGTTAAGCAGGACAAGGAGGAATGGAGTGTGAGGAGGACAGCTGTTTTGTGCTATTGCGCTTCTACAGGTTATCCAATAATAGCGTGAAACGGCCGTCGTCCTCACACTCCACCCCTTCTTGCCCTGCTGAACATGTTGTAAGTACTGCAATAAATACTGGATTTTAGACCGGTGAGTGCTATCTTTTTCTTTTGTCATCAATAAAAAAAAGAACCTATGCATATTTGGTATTTGCGTACTCGTACTGACCTGGGGATTCATATTGCCAGGTCAGTTTTACCATATAGGGAACATGGTAAATAAAAAAAAAAAAATTTTTTGTTCTGAACAGCTGACATGTGCCCGCAATAGGCGCGAGTGGAATTGCCATCCGCCCGCGCCTATTAACTAGTTAAATCCCCCTGTCAAAGGGCATCTAAATAACACTTCCAGTCGCCGGGCCGGAAGTAAGCTCATCGCCGACCCCCGTCACGTGATCGGGGGTCGGCGACGCGTTGCCCTGACAACCAGAAGTCTCATAGAAACCTCTATGGTTGTTGCAGGCAGATCGCTTTGAGCGCCGCCCGTTGGCCGGCGCACAAAGCACAGCAGTAAATCTGCTACATATGGGCGATCTGCTCATCGCCCATATGTAGTAGAGCCGATAGAGTTATGCATGCTTCAAGCCTCCTATGGAGGCTATTGAAGCATGCCAAAAGTAAAAAAAAAAAAAAAATGCTTAAAAATAAAGAAAACCTAAAAGTTCAAATCACCCCCCTTTCGGCCCAATCAAAATAAAACAATAAAAAAAATCACATATACACATATTAGGTATCGCCGCATTCAGAATCACCTGATCTATCAATAAAAAAAGCATTAACCCGATCGCTAAATGGCGTAGCGAGAGAAAAATTTAAAACTCAAGAATTACGTTTTTATTGGTCTCTGCGACATTGCATTAAAATGCAATAACGGGCGATCAAAAGAACGTATTTGCACAAAAGTGGTATTATTAAAAATGTCACCCCGGCACGCAAAAAATAAGCCCTCACCCGACCCCAGATCACAAAAAATGGAGAAGCTATGGGTCTTGGAAAATTGCACAATTTTTTTTTTTTTCTTTAGCAAACTTAGGAATTTTTTTCACCACTTAGATAAAAGAGAACATAGACATGTCTATGAACTCGTAATGACCTGTAGAATCATAATGGCAGGTTAGATTTAGCAATTAGTGAACCTAGCAAAAAAGCCAAGCAAGAAACAAGTGTGGGATTGGAGTTTTTTTGCAATTTCACCGCACTTGGAATTTTTTTCCTGTTTTGTAGTACACGACATGGTAAAACCAATGGTGTCGTTTAAAAGTACAACTCGTCCCGCAAAAAATAAGCCGTAAGGCTGGTTTCACACTTGCGTTTTTTTTCGCGGGATTTTAGCGCTAAATAACGCATGCGTTTTTTTTTCCTATACTTTGCATGGGATGCGCTTATGTGCGCATACACACGCTTTTGTATGCGTTTTTGCGCGCATGCGTTTTTTTGCGGTATGCGCTCGGGCGCACAAGATGCATCCTGTTGCATTTTTTGGGCGTCCGACTTGCCTCAAAAAAACGCATGCGCGCGCAATGCGTTTTTTTACAGCAAGACACCCATTATAAGTCTATGGGTGCACATATGTGAGCATTGGCATGCTTATGTATGCGTTTTTTTGCACATGCGTTTTTTTTTGTTAACCATGGAATTTAGGGGTTTGGGTTAGAGTTAGGGTTAGTTAAGGGGGTTTAGGGTCAGGGTTAGGGTTAGGGTTAGGGTCAGGGTTAGGGTTAGTTAGGGTTTAGGGTTTGGGTTAGGGTTAAGTATGGTTTGGTTAAGGGTTAGGGTCAGGGTTAGGGTTAGGGTCAGGGTTAGGGTTAGTTAGGGTTTAGGGTTTGGGTTAGGGTTAAGTATGGTTTGGTTAAGGGTTAGGGTCAGGGTTAGGGTTAGGGTTAGGGTCAGGGTTAGGGTCAGGGTTAGGGTTAGTTAGGGTTTAGGGTTTGGGTTAGGGTTAAGTATGGTTTGGTTAAGGGTTAGGGTCAGGGTTAGGGTCAGGGTTAGGGTTAGGGTTAGTAAAGTCATGGTTTGGGTTAGTGTGAGGGGCCACCTAATGTTTGGAAAAAACGCAAACACGGTAAAAACGCACTAAAAACGCATACAAACGCATAAAAACGCTGCGTTTTTTTCATGCATGCTCATAAAAATGCTTGAAAAAAACGCAGCAGTTGTATGCTTTTGTATGCGTTTTTTCAATGCGTTTTTTTGCGGGAAAAACGAGCTGCAAAAAAAAGCAAGTGTGAAATTAGCCTTACATGGCCATATTGATGGAAAAATAAAAAAGTAATGGCTCTGGAAAGAGGGGGAATGAAAAACGAAAAATCGAAAAAAGCTCCGGGAGTGAAGGGGTTAATGTATAAATTACACTCATGTCTGCTTTATATCAGCACCATCTATAAAATGTTCTTTTATTTTGTTAAGATGTTTGAAGCTTTAAAACTGGAGCAGTACTTTTACATTTTTTCAAGGAAATTTATAAAACTTATATTTTGGGACCTATTCAGATTAGAAGTGACTTATGTTGGATAGTGATATATTGGAAAAAAAATGCAAAATTAATGCCATTTGTGGAGACATAGGGGTCAGCAGGAACCCTAGTCCACTAGCTGAAAAAGCAAGAACCGGGGATCATCCCATCAAACGCCCACCCTCTTTTCCCCTGGTCAGAACACTTCTCAGACAATACAGGGTGAGGATAAAACAGTGTGGCAATACTTTATTGAAACATAAAACAGTCCCAGCAAAATATCCTCGATGCTGCAAAATTACAGAGTCTCACCTTTCCGATGACTCGCCGGGATAAAAGCAGCTGTGACTTCAAAGCTTCTAGGGCCGACTACCCATACCTGTGGCATGCACAGAGAGGAGGTAATGACAAGCTTTGGAATCTGTCAGTCCACTGAGGTACAAGACCAGGTGACCGGAGGGTCACATCCTGGCTTCTCCGAACATCTCCATGGAGCCAGGTGAACAGTGGGTACCAATCATAGCTTGCCCAAAATATATCCGTGGGGCTCAGGTGACCGGTGTGTCAAATTATGGCTACTCCAAACATATCCATGGGTTCAGTGATGGTCAATGGAGCAGATCTGTATTCTTTCAGCCAAGGCAGTGGTCCCCTAAGCTAGCATCCTTAGAATGTCATATTAGAATGTCATGATCTGGCAGCTATCCTGTTGAGTGTTCCTGGCTGTAGTTTTGTAAAGAGTCTCTGGTTCTTTAGAACTCTGGGTTTGCTTGGATGTCTGGATGTACATTGTTACAGAGGCGCATATCCTCTTTTTATAGTTCACAACTGTTCTTCAAGCCATTATTAACAGGTCAAGGAGAAGAGATGATGAGATTAAGGCCGGGATCACACTTGCGTGTGTGATGCGAGAAACTCGCACAAGTCTCTCGCATCAACACCCGGTGCCGGAGTGTGCAGCTGCATGTATTTCTATGCAGCTGAACGCTCTGGTCCGAGTGCCGGTGGCAGTGCCGGGTGTTGATGCGAGAGACTTATGCAAGTTTCGCGCATCACACACACACAAGTGTGATCCCGGCCTAACTCACATTATTTGACTATTTAATGAATTTGCATATTTTTTACTCCTCTGTTTTGCAAATCAATAAGCCACAGGACCCACACAATGGTCATTCAACATATTAAGCAAATATCCATTTGTTCAATGGCCGTGCATCACTGTCTTGCAAAGATTGCAGACAATAAGTTGCAGGAGCTGATATAAGAGGCAAATATTAGCTATTCAAAAATAAAAAAAAAGCAACTGTTTAAGACTCATATGACAACAGTGTATGGTTCTTAACCAAATGAAGAACAAAATGCATAAATTCAAAAGTCAACATATAGATAGCAGTCTATTCCTCCTGGCTTACTGAAAATAGACATCTGCATAATTAAAAAAAATGTTGTATCGTCATGCCATTATAAAAACAGTGCTCCTTAACATACTGAAAACTGCTTTCAGGTAGTTTATTAAGCCTCCAGGCTCTTCTCAGGAATTAATGCATGACAGCAAATAAAAGTTATTTTTACCACTGATAACTTCTGAACAGACAGGCACACTCTAAGGCCATTAATTTGCTGTGAATTGCATTTACAACCATAAGGACCAAAAAAATAATGATCTCAGGGTGCCGATGAGGTTAAAGAGGGAGCCCCCACACTGTTAACCATCTAGATGCCGTAGTAACCATTGACAGCAGTACTTAGGGAGCAGAACATCAACCTCTATATTCTCGGCAGCACATGTCCTTTCTAATGATTTTCTATGAGCACAGAACATTATTACTGTCCATTACCATTTGCTTGCAGTATCTAGCACTAGTATGTTCAGGGGCACTGACTGCGTACACTCTTTTGTGAGGTTGGAGGTGGAGGGATTATAGTAAGGACAACATTTAAAAGGCAAACACCACAACAGTGGCTGGTTTCACAGTGGCATTTCACAGACCTGCGTCGGTCTGCGCACGGCCGCCGCTAAGCTCCGCCCCCTGCTGCGCCTCCGGTTAGCTCCGCCTATGGGCGCATGACACTGCATGCGACCTGCGTCCCTTATCTTTATATCTTTAGCATTAGTGACGCAGACCGTGCGCAGGTTTGCGTTTGGCGGCGCATGCGTCCTTTTGACGGTGCGCCGACTAGCGCCAAACGCAACCTGTTGCTAAAGATAGTGGACGCAGGTCACATGCAGCGTCACGCACCCATAGGAGCTAACCAGAGGAGGCACGGCAGGGGCGGAGCTTAGCGGTGGCCATGCGCAGATCGACGTAGGTCTGTGAAACGCCAATGTGAGGCTGGTTTCACATTTGCGTTTTTTAGCGCTGGAAAAAAACGCTAACCTGCGCATGCGTTTTTTCCCCTATATTTAACATGGGTGCGCATACCTGCGCGCTTGTAAGCGCATGTATGCGATTTTCATGCGCTGCGTTTTTTTGGGGTGTGCGATTGGATTTTCCAGACGCATCATGTTGCATTTTTTGGCCCTGCAAAAAAGCGCATGCGCACATATGCGCACGTTTTGCGCTAAAAATGGCCATTATAGCCTATGGATGCGCATATGTGCGCACTGGCATGCTCATGTAAGCGTTTTTTTGCATATGCGTTTTTTTTTTTAACCATGGAATTTAGGGGTTTGAGTTAGAGTTAGGGTTAGTTAAGGGGGTTTAGGGTTAGGGTTAGGGTCAGGGTCAGGGTTGGGGTTGGGTTTTGGGTCAGGGTTAGGGTTTAGTATGGTTTGGTTAAGGGTTAGGGTCAGGGTTAGGGTCAGGATTAGGGTTAAGTATGGTTTTGTTAAGGGTTAGGGTCAGGGTTAGGGTTAGGGTCAGGGTTAGGGTTAGGGTCAGGGTTAGGGTCAGGGTTAGGGTTAAGTATGGTTTTGTTAAGGATTAGGGTCAGGGTTAGGGTCAGGATTAGGGTTAAGTATGGTTTGGTTAAGGGTTAGGGTCAGGGTTAGGGTTAGGGTTAGGGTCAGGGTTAGGGTTAGGGTCAGGGTTAGGGTTAGGGTTAGGGTTAAGTATGGTTTTGTTAAGGATTAGGGTCAGGGTTAGGGTCAGGATTAGGGTTAAGTATGGTTTGGTTAAGGGTTAGGGTCAGGGTTAGGGTTAGGGTTAGGGTCAGGGTTAGGGTTAAGTATGGTTTGGTTAAGGGTTAGGGTCAGGGTTAGGGTTAGGGTTAGGGTTAGGGTTAGGGTTAGGGTCAGGGTTAGGGTTAGGGTTAGGGTTAAGTATGGTTTTGTTAAGGATTAGGGTCAGGGTTAGGGTCAGGATTAGGGTTAAGTATGGTTTGGTTAAGGGTTAGGGTCAGGGTTAGGGTTAGGGTTAGGGTCAGGGTTAGGGTTAAGTATGGTTTTGTTAAGGGTTAGGGTCAGGGTTAGGGTTAGGGTTAGGGTTAGGGTTAGGGTCAGGGTTAGGGTCAGGGTTAGGGTTAGGGTTAGGGTTAGTTAGGGTTTAGGGTTTGGGTTAGGGTTAAGTATGATTTGGTTAAGGGTTAGGGTCAGGGTCAGGGTTAGGGTTAGGGTCAGGGTTAGGGTTAGGGTCAGGGTTAGGGTTAGTAAAGTCATGGTTTGGGTAGTGTGAGGGGCCACCTAAAAATGTTGGAAAAAAACGCAAACGCGGTAAAAACGCACTAAAAACGCATACAAACGCATAAAAACGCTGCGTTTTTTTCATGCATGCTCATAAAAATGCTTGAAAAAAACGCAGCAGTTGTATGCTTATGTATGCGTTTTTTCAATGCGTTTTTTTGCGGGAAAAACGCGCTGCAAAAAAAAGCAAGTGTGAAACTAGCCTGAAACCAGCCTAAGGGTACCATCACATTTAGCAATGCACCAGCGATCCCAACCACAATATGACCCGGTCAGGATCTCTGGTGCATCACTAAATGGTCGCTAGTAAGGTGCCAAACAGGCAGATCTCACCAGCGTTGCAGCAGCGGTCGGCGGTCGTTACTTACCTGTCAGACGCGGCGATGAAGACGTCCTCCTGCCCGCGTCCACGCGTCGCTCGTCGGCGCCAGCAGGAAGCGACCGACGAGAAACGGCCCAGGATGTTCTCGCGCGATCAGCGATAGCCAGCGGGGGAGCCTGTCGGAGGTATCACACATAGCGATATCGCTAGCAATATCGCTGCTGCGTCACAAAATCGGTGACGCTTAAGCGAGATCGCTTGCGATCTTGCTTAGTGTGACGGGGCCTTAAGTGCAGTGACATATGGCGGCTTAGAAAAAAACACTTGAGATCCTTTTTGTCAATATTTAGAACTTGTGTTTGTTTTCCTTGTTATCCCTGATAACTTATCTATTCTGGGTAAGATGTGAAGGAAGTTTTGTATCACTGACCTGTCTGGTGAGAAGCGACCTTTGGATGAAATGGATTATTGGCACACATATAAGTAAAGTGCAGACAAAGTCATACATTACTGTAGTTATAATCCAGGTTCAATTCAGTTTAAAGGGATAAAGTGATAAACCTTGTACTCACCAGTATAAAACTTCAATCAAAGGAGTCTGGGACCTCCTAGTGATTGGCTGTAATCTGTGTGTGTGGGGGGGGGAATTTGCAGTACGCATTCAGTATTGCAGCATTTCCACAAGACAAATAAGGCAGTACATGATGCCATCCCAAATTAAAGTGGTTCTACAATGTCGCTTACATCCAGAGAGTGAGCAAGTGGAAGGCATTGCGCACATTTTCCATACTAAATATGGATGTACATGTAGGAGGAGGAGGGAGGAGTCCCCGCTGTGTGTCCGGGCCGGAACCAAGGGGGCAGTCACTAAGGTTCCTAGGGGGACTGTTTCCGGGGGACATAATTAGGGGACGGACTGCAGAGACTTCTAGAAAGGTTGGGGGAGGAGCTAATATAAAAGGGGCTGGGTACGCCAGCAGCAGTCAGTCGACGGAGCAGGGGAGAAGAGGCACAGGAGCTAGAGGGCGCCAGGGAGCCAGAGTAAGAGCCTTCGCCAGAGACCAGAGAGAAGAGCAGGGACAGGAGAGACAGAAGGGAGGCTCACCATGGGCAGAAGGGGGACGGCACCGTGCTGTCCAGCAGAGGAACACCGACCATCCGCCCGCATTCCTTGCGGCCGCCGCCGCTCCACTCCAACCTGCGGTTGCGGCTTGTCCGCTGCCGTCGCCGTTCCACTCCAGCCGAGCATCAGGGGCAAGTTGGCCGAGGTGAAGAGGAGGGCCTGCAAACCAGAGCCCCTGGGCGCC
This sequence comes from Dendrobates tinctorius, assembly GCF_039654945.1. NCBI lineage: Eukaryota > Metazoa > Chordata > Amphibia > Anura > Dendrobatidae > Dendrobates > Dendrobates tinctorius. The sequence goes on along the minus strand of NW_027361788.1, from coordinate 26,143,357 downwards.
TCGCATTCTCAGGGGCGGCCAGCCCTCGCGACCCCTGGGGTGCTATGAATACGGAGAACCTGGCCAGTTCACCCGAGAGTGCCCGCTGCGTGGGAGATACCCACCCCGGCGGCCATTAAACTAGAGGGCTCTGAGCCGGGGGATGCCGCTCGGAGTCAGAAACCATGAGATGGGGTGGTGGAAGTCCCGAAAATCTGATTGCGAAGTGTCCAGTGATATGGGCAGAGGTCGAAGGTCGTACCGTACGATGCCTAGTGGACACGGGGTCGCAAGTAACGACCATGCCAGAAACTTATTTTTGGCAGCATTTCCCCGGAGGCAGTGAGGCCCCAGTGGGGGTCCGTGATAAAGTTGGTAGCCGCCAACCAGCTACCGGTTCCTGTCATCGGTGTAGTCTGGATGCAGATTTCACTATGTGGCAAATCCCTCGGCCGCCGGGGGTGATCCTAACCCGGGGAGACACAAACGACAAACATCCGGTCACCCTGGGTATGAACATACTGCGGGAGTTCGGCAATCTACTCCTCAACGACCCCACGCGAGAGACTCTGAACCAGTGGGGCTCCCGCACGCCCCAAGGATGGGTCATCGCGGGGGGCGCGAGTCCTCCAGGACTGTCAGGAAGGTGAGGTACTGGGGAAGGTGATTGCATCGGCAGCTCCTCCACTCGCGCTGCCACCCGGACAGACAGTAGTAGCCTTACCTGCCCGGGCCTCGGTGCCGCTAGAGGGAGTAGAGATGCAGGTGGAGCCGCTTCTCAGAGCGCCTACCCCCTGGAGTCCTGGTGGCCCGCACCCTGGCCACTGTGCAGAAGGGGACCGTCCTGGTTCGCTGCATCAACCTAGAAGACCAAGGCATCGTCCTGAAGCCTCAGGCCGAAGTGGCGAAGCTGGTAAGGCCTCTGGAAGAGGTGCTACCGGCCCCTGCGTTCCAACTAAAAGTGCAGGCATAGGACCCTTGGGCGGTGTCTCTTCGGTCTCTTCAGACCACCAGGCCCTCGATTGAAGAAAAGGGCCGAGCCATCCTGGAGAGAATGCGAGCCGAACTCTCTGGCCTTACCCCGGCCCAAATCCTCCAGGTGGAAACGCTTCTGGGCCAGTACCAGGAGGTATTTGCCAACCATGAGGATGATTTTGGATGTACCACAGCCATTACACATGGCATTCCCATGGCAGGAACGGCTCCCATCAGGGAACGATATTGCGAGATTCCTCCACAACTATACCAGGAGGTGAAAACTTTACTGGGATAAATGCTGCGGAAAGGAGTGATCCGAGAAAGCCAGAGTCCCCGGGCGGCCCCCATCGTGTTGGTCCGCAAGAAGGATGGCACCTTGCGGTTCTGTGTGGACTATTGAAAACTGAACGCTTGTACCATCAAAGATTCGTACCCGCTGCCCCGCATAGAGGAGTCCCTATCCATCCTGGGAAAAGCGACATACTTCTCGACTTTAGATCTGGCCAGCGGGTACTGGCAGGTGCCAATGTCAGAAGAAGACCGTGCCAAGACCGCGTTCATTCTCTCCATGGGACTGTTCGAATTCAATCGTATGCTGTTCGGGCTGGCCAACGCCCCTGGGACCTTTCAAAGGCTGATGGAGCGGTGTCTGGGAGATCTCAACTTCGAGGCCACACTGATATACCTGGACGACATCATCATCTATGCCGCCACATTTTAGGACCATCTGCAGCGGTTGGGGCAGGTGCTCAGGCGGCTGCAGAAGTACGGGTTGAAGGTAAGCCCCAGAAATGCCACCTATTTCGTACACAGATCGAATACCTGGGGCATACCGTCTCCGCCGAAGGCGTTAGACCGTCCATGGAAAAGGTGGCCGCGATCCAAGGATGGCCTACTCCCGAGACGGTAAAAGACGTACGAGCCTTCCTGGGGCTGGCCGGATATTACCGTCCCTTCGTAAAGAACTTTGCATGTCAAGCCTGAGCCCTGCAAGACCTGCTGAAGGGGGCCCCTGCCGGAGCGAATGGATGGAAGATTCAGTGGCAAGAACCGCAGGAAGAGGCCTTCCGAGATCTCAAAGCCATGCTCTCGGACGCCCCGGTGTTAGCTTTTGCAGATTTCTCGCAGCCGTTCATACTGCACACTGACGGGAGCCTCCACGGGCTAGGGGCTGTATCGTCACGTCCAAGATGGCCAGGAGAAAGTGATCGCTTACAGCAGTCGATCACTCCACGACTCCGAATGTAATCCCGACAATTACAGCTGCTTTAAGCTCGAGCTCGTCACAGTAGTGTGGGCCATGACGGAGCGGTTCGCAGAGTACCTGGAGGGCTCCGAGGTGGTGGTATGGACTGACAACAACCTGCTGGCCCACCTCTAAAATGCCAAATTAGGGGCTCTGGAGCAACGATGGGTGGCCAGGATGGCCAAGTTCAAGTACAAGATCATCTACAAAAGGGAGCAGAGAATGTACATGCTGACGCCCTCTCCAGGATCCGGCGCACAACCCCAGGGCAAAGCCAAGACGACGAACTGGAAGGAGAGGAGACGCCGTTCGCTCTGGCCCCCGCCGGACTCACAGCCACCACGCAAGAACAATCCCATATAGGACTCCCAAGGGGCATGCTAGAACAATCCCGTGATAAATGGATCCAGCAACAGCAAGAAGATGGAGAGATTGGACCCCTGCGCCAATGGGTAGCGACCGGCAAAATACCTAGCGACTCCCAGAGGCGGACCTTGACTCAGGGCACGTTGTTAATGCTACGCCAATGGGAGAAATTAGTAATCAGGAAGGGACTATTGTTCCGCAAGACAGTATCGCGGACGACATCAGCAACAGCATGGCAAGTCGTCGTACCCGGAGCCCAACTTAGTGAACTAGCTCGAGAAGCCCATGAAAAAGGGGCTCATTTTGGAGCTCAAAAGACTTTTCAGTGGTTACATCAAATGGTTTACCATCCTCATTTGCAAACCGCAGTGGAAGGGGCGTGCCACCTATGCGAGCTAGCTAAACCACCCGCACAACGGGCCCCAGTACAAACAATAGTAATGTCAGCACCCCTCAAATTCTCGATGATTGACTATTTGACCATTGGCCCTGCACACCAGGGGTATGAACATTGTCTTGTCATGGTGGACCATTTCACCAAATTCACCATGGTAACTCCTACCCGAGATCAAACTGCAGAGTCAGCCGCCTACGCGATTTGCAAAAACTTTATCCAAGTATACAGCTGCCCCCAACGGATACATTCAGATCAGGGGGCGTATTTCCTGGGAAAAGTCATGGAAGAACTACACCGTCTCTTTGGTATTGATAAATCCCGGACCACTCCGTACCACCCACAGGGGAATGGGGCCTGCGAACGATTCAATTGGACACTAATCCAAACATTACGCAGCCTGGAGAGCGACCGGAAGGACCGTTGGCCTGAGTATATCCCTGAACTAGTGTGGGTTTATAACAACCGGGTACACCGAGTCACCGGCTACACCCCCTACTCGCTGCTATTCGGCCGGGAAGGCAAGGAGATCACGGAGGTGGAACTGAATCCGGAAGAGCAACAACCATGGACAGGGGTTTCGTTGTGGGTCCGGAAGCACCGGCATCGGCTACAGACCCTACACCAAATCGTCCATACAAAACTCAAGGACCTGGATCATCCAGGGGGGACTCTGCCCCGGCCCATTGACCTCCAGGCTGGGGATCGGGTACTCGTACAAGATCAGCATCCACAGAACAAGTTGGAGCCCCGCTGGGAAGAGAGTCCATATCGAGTGTTGCGCCGAGTAAACCCCAACGGGTCTCAGAACCTCTGCCAGCAGTCTGGGATGAGGACGACGAAGAAGACCTCCCAGCAGTGCAAACGGACACTTCAAGGAATAATATCCCTGCCAGGTCCGACTGATCCACCACCTTCCACCGCCCCAGAAGACTCCACCACAGTCGAACCCAGACGCTCCGAGCGGTCAACAGCTGGCAAGCCCCCTGAACGCTACGAACAGGATCAGTTCATATGGCAGAGTAAACTTTCATCTCAAAAAGCCGCCCCAGGCCGCCCCAAACCCTCGCTCGAGGACTGGCGAGCATACAGGATGGGGGAGTGTAGGAGGAGGAGTCCCCGCTGTGTGTCCGGGCTGGAACCAAGGGGGCAGTCACTAAGGTTCCTAGGAGGACTGTTTCCAGGGGACATAATTAGGGGACTGACTGCAGAGACTTCTAGAAAAGTTGGAGGAGGAGCTAATATAAAAGGGGCTGGGGACGCCAGCAGCAGTCAGTCGACGGAGCAGGGGAGAAGAGGCACGGGAGCTAGAAGGTGCCAGGGAGCCAGAGTAAGAGCCTTCGCCAGAGACCAGAGAGGAGACCAGCGACAGGAGAGACGGAAGGGAGACTCACCATGGGCAGAAGGGGGATGGCATCGAGCCATCCAGCAGAGGAACACCGACCGTCCGCCCGCATTCCTAGCGGCCGTCGCCGCTCCACTCCAGCCCGCAGATGCGGCCTGTCCGCTGTCGCCGCTCCACTCCAGCCTGCGGTTGCGGCCTGTCCGCTACCGACTGCGGCCGTCGCCGCCTCACTCCAGCCCGCAGCTGTGGCCTGTCCGTTGCCGCCCGCGGCCCCCATAACGCAGCTCTGAGCTGCGACTGCAGCTTGCATGCAGCCACTCGAGGCCGCCGCCACCTGTTCCCATCTTGGGGCTGTGGCCTCCATTCTCCAGCCCCCAGGCGACACCGCACTGCCTCCGCCAGGGGGCGCTATGCCGAGGAACTCTCCAGGGGTCTGCTGTGCCCCCATCTCGCCTGGGCCTAGGAGCACCCGAAGTCTTCGCCAGATCCTCATCGGCTGGGCCCAGCGGCTGAAACGCCGAAGCATCGCCGATCAGTACTCTGCCGGACGTCAGAGAGGATAAGTGACACATTGTAATTAAGGACCCGTAGTCGGCCATACCGCGGCCCTATAGTGACCGGTCTTTGCTGGGTTAGTCGTGTTTGCATTACCAGTGTATTCTTGTGTTGATCCTTGCGAGGACAATTATTGTTAGCTTGTTTGGTTGCTCAAGATAGCCCCTAAAGGCATCTATATATATATATATATATATATAAAAGTTACACTTTGAAGTTCAAACCATCTCGCGTCTCGTCACTGCATCCCGCGTACCTGCGAGTACCACATGCACGCTCCATGACAGGCTGTCGATACAGCAGAGACCAAAAGGTCTTTATGAAAAACATACTATTAATCATTCATGATATTTGGGGGCCTTGTTGGAGATTTTGCATTGGGGCCTATGAATTTTGAGTTTGACCACTGCCCTTTAAGGGTCAATGGCAGCATTTCCAATGTGCTATGATATAATTTATGCCACGGATCACCTGAATACATTGTATGAGAGCAATCATCCGGAGGACAAACTTGAGTGGTTCCAGCTACAAATAAAAAAAAAAAGTACTGTGTCCTCTATAAAATGCCTATAGACTGCATCAGATGACTGCAGAGGTAGAAATATGTGTTCAGTGAACATCTTTTTTTTTATGTATCTTTACAGACAAAGCTTAGTTTATCCAAAGATTCCTGATCATAAATAGAAATTACATACTGCATATTCTAAGAATACGTACCCGGCCATATAACACACAGATCCCTACAGAATATTTTCACTGAAATTAACCCTCATTTTATTATTCTGAAAATGGTCTTCAGGCGTGCACATTAATTTTCTCCCTTATATTTCATTTTCGTAATGGGCTCATCCTATTAATACATGCAATGCATTCACAATGTAGAGAACTGGAGGCTGAATTGTGCAGATTCAACAGTTCAGTAAGCACTTAAAGGAATTTTTGAGTTTTGAACAAAAAAAAAACAAACTCTGATCCAGATATCAGTCAGTCCCTATTCCCAGTAGTGGGCACTCATGTGCTATTTTTTTCTGTGGAAAATTTGGAAGCATTCGTTGAAGTGATGGTCGGACTCTCATGTTTTGGAAAAGTTTACTTTTTTTTGCTGGTTACAAATGCTCTTAATTCTTGTGTACCCATATAAAAGTGGAGGTTGGAAAGACAACAAATAGCAGAAATGCTGATGACACCATGACATTATGTAATCCTAAAGATAGTGGGCTTCACTCTTAAGGGGGTTTTACACTAAGCGATATCGCTAGCAATATCGCTAAAACGTCACTGGTTTTGTGACGTTATAGCGATATTGCTAGCGATATCGCTATGTGTGATACTTACCTCCGACCAGCTCCCCCGCTGTCCATCGCTGATCGCGCGAGAATGTCCGGCTCCATTTCTCGTCGGGCGCTTCCTGCTGAGACTTCCTGCTGTGACGACGAGCGACGCTGGAGGCGGGCGGGAGGACGCCAGGATCGCTGCGTGTGAATGGTAAGTATCGTGCGCTGCGTCGCTGCTGAATCGCTGTGAGGTCTTTCTGTATGAAAGCTCACTAGCAATCATTTAGCGATGCACCAGCGATCCTGACCGGGTGGGATCGCTGGTCGGATCGCTGGTGCATCGCTAAGTGTAAAAGGGCCTATAAAGGGACCTAATCAGTAGAGAAAACTACTGATTAATACATGAAAAGGTGCAAGGAGTTCATGATCCTCAACAGCAGATTACTGATCATTAGATTACGTCTATTGTCTGTCCATAATCCTGACAATATTGAGCATGTGATTAATGGAGATTTATTTTATCATAGCCATATAAGCAATAATAAATCGACCTCTTAGGGTACCGTTACACCTAGCGATGCACCAGCGATCCCGACTAGCGGTATGACGCGGTCAGGATCGCTGGTGCATCGCTAGGTGGTCGCTAGTGAGCTGCCACACAGGCAGATCTCACCAGCGACATCGCTGGGGACGGGGATCGCTACTTACCTGTCAGACGCGGCGATCCTGCGTCCTCCCGCCCTCCTCCACGCCTCGCTCATCGGCGCCGCAGGAAGTGGCCGACGAGGAACGGTCCAGGAGCTTCTCGCGCGATCAGCGATAACCAGCGGGGGAGCCGGTCGGAGGTAAGTATCACATGCAGCGATATCGCTAGCAATATCGCTGCAATGTCACAAAATCGGTGACTTTACAGCGATATTGCTAGCGATATCGCTATGTGTAACGGGGGCTTTACCCTGCATAGAGCGCTCATGTGCTCACTGCTGCCCGTACGTTCCACGACCTGCCGAGAGACATGACAACTGTCTGAGCAAAATTCTGCTTCTCTGGTTTTACAGTCATGTGCAAAATAATAGCAGTCTAACATCACTAATGTGTTTATTTACTGTTATTGGCAGAAAAGATCATGCAACATGGGAAAAAAATCACGACTAGGTGTTGGCGAGTAATGGTCAACCAACTGAATCAACAGTCAAGATATGCACGCCGCTAATTAGGTGTAATTGACTCATTAGATTAAAAGGGGTGTTCTAATCAATAGCAGCACCGAGTTCAATTAGTGAGGTAATTCATTCTGTGAAGGAACAGGGGTCAATAATGGCCCTTATTTAAAGAAGGAGGGCAGCAAATGTTCCCCGGATTACTTCTAAGGCCGGGGTCATACTTGCGTGTGTAATGAGAGTATTTCTATGCAGCCGCACACTCCGGTCCCGAGTGCCGGCGGCAGTGCCGGGTATTGATGCGCGAGCTTCTCTCATTGTACTCACAAGTCTGACCCCGGCCTAATGGTACGTACCTTGCCTTAGCTCCTGAATCTGCCCTCAGTCTGTACCCTTCCCCCACCTAGGGAAGAGGGTAGTAGTAGTGTACCATAATACACCAACCAGACTAGCAAGGTAATACAAACAGGGATACAGGAAAATACCAATCATCAGGGTCGGACTGGCCTGGTGGGGTATTGGGGAAATCCCTGATGGGCCCTTGGCAGTGGAAAGAAGGAGAGAAGAAAAAGAAGAAGAAAAAAGAATAAATCTGTTAACCCTTGCTCTGCCTCCTGTCCGTCACTGCATCCCGCAACCTGCTCACACCTATATCCTGGTAAGGCTGGAGTCACACACAACGTAGAGAAATACGGACCGTATTTTACGGCCGTAATACGCATAAATGGTCCCTAAATAGTGCTCCGTATGTCATCCGCTGTCAGGGTGTGGCAGCGTATTTTTCTCATGTAACCATCCGTATGTGATCCGTATGTGATGCGTATAGCGTTTTTTCTCACAACCTTGCAAAATGGACATTTAACAGTTTTGAGCCCTGCACATAATTTAACTCATCATCAGCAACCCTATTTATTGCCTCAACATCAGGTGGCAGCCTACAATCTGCCAATTTTGTTGCTGTGCTTGTGTTGGTGTCTTGGTGGTTGTTGTCAAACATGTCAGACACACTTCAGTTCACCCCAACTGACCGTGTTCTGTTCAACTGGCTTTTGTCCCGCCGCTTTGCTCAGCCATACCCAGTGATTGTGGATCTGAGGAGGAGGAGACGAATGTAGGTGCATCCACATTTGAGACAACGCCTCAATAAAGGCCATTTTCACAGGCTTTATGCAGCTCTGAGGACACATCCTGACAAGTTTTTCCTCTATTGTCGGAAGACCGTTTCTATCTTTGATGTTTTGCTGGACACAGTGCGCCCAGGGATCACCTTCCAGGACACCTGGATGCACAAATGTATCTCTGCGGAGGAGCGCCTTCTCCTTACATTACGGTATGTATTTTTCAGCTACAGAATGTATGTAGATGATTAGTTTCTCAAATAATTCTGTTACTCAGTAAAACCTCTTTTTGGGCAAGAAACATTATGAATTGTTACAAAATATATGCTCTAAGAGTTAGAACACTTTGATGTGTTATTCCACATTACATAGCCGTGTTATTCCACATTACATAGCCGTGTTATAAGTGTATATGTAATGTATTGTTCGCCTAACTTCTTACTTACACACTGTTCTGGTGATCTATATGTAATGTGTGCATCCTTGAGCATGTATTTTAATGTATATATTTTCAACATTTGTTTAATTGTAGGTTCCACACAACTGGCCTTTCTTATGCAGCACTCCATCTGGAGTTTTTGATTGGGCGATCGACAATATCCGGCATCGTTCGTGCTACATGTTTTGAAATCTGGTCCAGACTTCATCATCTGGTCATGCCAGAGCCCAAGATGGGAGACTGGTTGAGGATTGCCAGGGGATTTGAGTTGCACTGCCAATTTCCCAATTGTATTGGAGCCCTGGATGGGAAGCACATCCGTGTGTGTAAGCCGATGAACTCAGGGTCCCAATTCTATAATTATAAACAATATTTTTCTGTAGTTTTGTTGGCTCTGGTTGACAGTAACTACAGGTTTATAATTGTAGACATTGGGGCTTATAGAAGAACTGGAGACTCTCGAGTCTTCAATTCTTCCATTATGGGTCGGCGACTGCGCAATAACCTGTTGGATCTACCACCACCACGTCAGCTGCCAGGCTCAAATCATGCCTGGTCAATTGGAATGCTTCATCCCCCCTTATGTCCTAGTGGGGGATGAAGCATTCCAATTGACCAGGCATGTCATGAGGCCATACCTGCGCAGAAACCTTGGCCACCGGCGCAGGATTTTTAATTTGCGCCTTTCACATGCCCGAAGACTGGTGGAGTGCACCTTCGGCATTCTTTGTGCCAAATGGCGTGTCCTCCAGTCTGCCATTCAGCTAAGTGAAGCCAATGTCAATGAGGTAATCAAAGCTTGTGTGGTCCTCCATAACTTCACTAGACTGCACGATTGCTCCTCATCTGATATGACTGAAGGTGTGGTGGACAATGGGGATAGGCCACATGTGCTCCCTTTACGGCGTCCTCTCTCAGGACTCAAAGTACGTGATGTGTTCACCCAGTATTTTGTGTCACCTCATGGTGCTACTACCTGGCAAGATCAGGCTGTATCTATGTTGTAATGTTCTTATGTGTGCGTATATAAATCTTTTTTGTGTTCTATGATTTGTGTGGTTGGTTTATATGTGCTAAAGTTGACTTAATCGAATGCCTAAAATAAATCAAGAAGAGGGCCAAAGTTGCATTTTCATATTTTTTATAAATGCAAAAAATATCTTAGAAAACTGTTTACCATATTTTTGTCATATGGCAGATATTGCCCAAGCCATTTAGCCTTGTCTTTATAGAACATTAGCATATTTGAACACCAAAATAGGTAACAAAAAATAATAATGACCAAACCAAAAAAAGAACACCATTTTGTATTTTATAACTGCTGGTAGCCTGGCGGAGGTGATGGCGGGAGGCCTTCATCTCTTTGTTGGGGGTTGGGGTGCCCAGCTTGACCATCACCCTGTTGTGGTGGATGATCTTGGCCCTGTGGGAATATGTGGCCATGTTCATGCAGCTGCGCACCAAAGAGACCATAAGGATACTGTTGATTATAATCCTGTGGCTGATTGTAGCCGTGTCCATCATACCCCCCAATATGACCATGTCGTCCAAACCCAGGTTGGAGCCAGCCTCCAACACCAAGTCTGTACAAGTGGCCATGTTGGGCAGATTGGTTAAAGGCTGCCATTTGGCCATATTGTTGCCAAGGTTGGTTTTGGGGGGGGAATGGGTGGTGGTGTAGGCACACGTGCAGGCGGACCCTCAGATCCTAATTGAGTATGCGCATCTGGTTGTCGGACAAGGCGGAGACGGTTACGGGTTGAGAGCTGCCACCTCTCAAGATACTCAAACAACTCATATGGGTCATTGGGGTGTGTGCATGCATCAATTAGGATCTGAATGGATCCTCGCACACGTAGCCTCACCTCACGGGGTAGGGGACGGAGGTACCGGGCCAGGCTTCGGGAATATGCCTCTTCACCCTCATCCTGGGCAGCCCTGGACAGGTAATTTAGGACACCTGTGTCTACATGCCTCCGGGTATCAGAGGCAGTGCTGTCCCTTCTCTGTCTCCCACAGCGGCCTACGGCTGCAGGCTGGGGGGACCCCTCAACATGGCCAGTAGGGCTGCTGCTGTTGCCAGAGTCTTCTAAGTTGCTGGCTGCTGGTGGCTCTGCTGGTTCTGGACCAGGTCCAGAACCTGATGCTGGTGGAGCTTGGGGGTTGCAAAAGCTCTGGTCAGAAGATGGGCCAGCCACCTCTTCACATCCCCTGTCCGGGTCTATAATGGGCTCAGTATCCGACCCTGTCTCCCTCTCTGTGAGGTTGGACTGAGTTCTGTTAGGAAATGTACAAAAAGCAAAATTTAGCTCTGACCCTAAAAAGCATATTTGTCATATAGTATGATGTCTGTACTTACGGTCTGAGATCCATACTGGGTGCCAAAAATGACAAGCGGTCAAAATAGATGTATTTCCGCTTGGTCGGCGCTGATGCCCCACTCCTGGCCCTCTGCTGTCTTTCCCGCCGGTACTGGTCGCAGATGCTGCACCAGCGTCTCATCGCATCCTCAACTGCAATGTGAAGGGAAAATGGACTTTAACCTTTGTGAATTGTGCCAAGCAATACTCCTAACATTTCACATAGTCACGTGGCCTAGTAGGGGGTAGTTTTTCAGTAATTTTTTCTTTAGCAAACAGGGAGACCTACATACACAGTATAGGATTGTAGGGGCTACGTTTAAAAAAGCTCACTTCTGGCCTTTAAGCTGATTGGTAAAAATGGCAATTACTTACAAATTTGTTGTTGCTCCTCACGTGGCCGTTGGGTAAAGTCTGGGAACATGTGCACACAGATGCGCCTCCATTCCGCCTCTTTGCGGCCCCGGTCAGAATAATGGGCATCCCGTTGGTCCCAAAGTTCGGGCCTTTCCTGGACCAACACAATTAGGAGCTCCACATTAATGTGGCTAGACATGACGCTCCAGGACTCCGTGGAGGCGTACTTCCTGGATGTCTGGAGCGCTTTTTGAGCTAATTTGCATGTCTAAGCTTTCTGATGATGGATTGGCCCATTTCCTGTCACCAGGCGAAGTCTTGCGTATTTCTCGCAAGTCACACAGGTGGTCCGTGTGCAATGCATTTTTTTGGCGCACCAATAGACTTGCATTGGCATACTGCGGTCGTAATATGCTGACAATCGCAGTATGCTGCGATTGGCACGGACCGTATAAAATACGCGACAAAAATACGGCTGATGGGAGCTACCCCATAGAGAATCAAGGGCCGTTTACATTTAGCGATGCACCAGAGATCCGATCCGGTCAGGATCGATGGTGCATCGCTAAATGATCGCTAGTGAGCTGTCACACAGGCAGACCTCACAGCGATGCAGCAGCGACGCAGCGCACGATACTCACCTTTCACGCACAGCGATCCTGGCGTCCTCCCGCCCGCCTCCACGCGTCGCTCGTCGTCACAGCAGGAAGCGCCCGACGAGAAATGGAGCCGGACATTCTCGCGCGATCAGCGATGGACAGCGGGGGAGCCGGTCGGAGGTAAGTATCACACATAGCGATATCGCTATAACGTCACAAAATCGGTGACGTTATAGCGATATCGCTATGTGTAAAACCCCCTTTAGTGGTCCGTATGCAATGCGTTTTTAACGCCTCTCACTAGTCCATATTCCTCTCTAGTGTGACGCCGGCCTAATATGTAGTATTATTCGGTCCTCACTATGTGATCTGTTTATAGTGTGGTGGTATTTCTTTCCTGTATGGGGTATTATTGGTCTTGGTATAGTGGATTGTGTTGTGTATGGCAGTCATCTGTTCTTTCTCATATTAATTAGAAGATTCTTAATTTCCACTAGAGATTAGATACTTGGATCACAGCATCAGAAATACACTTACAGGGGTTCTCCTGTGAAAAAAGTAATCACCTCTCCACAGGATTAGTGATAACGTATTGATTGGTGGTGGTGGGGGTCTGATTGCTGGGACCCAGTCGGCAGAATGTGGAATTTTTATCCCCTTTAAGGGCCTGTCACACTAAGTGATATCGCTAGCAATATCGCTGTAACGTCACTGGTTTTTATGACGTTATAGCGATATTGCTAGCGATATCGCTATGTCTGATACTTACCCCCGACCGCTCCCCCGCTGGTTATCGCTGATCGCGCGAGAACATCCTGGGCCGTTTCTCGTCGTCAGCTTCCTGCTGGGGCTTCCTGCTGTTGAGACGAGCGACGCGTGGACGCGGGTGGGAGGACGTCAGGATCGCCTCGTCTGACAGGTAAGTAGTGACCCCCGACCGCTGCTATGTCGCTGGTGAAATCTGCCTGTGTGGCAGCTCACTAACGACCACTTAGTGATTCACCAGCGATCTTGACCGCGTCATATTGCTGGTCGGGATCGCTGGTACATCGCTAAGTGTGACAGTACCTTTAGACTGGAGCGGTATGTCCAACTTCACCACTGATCCATTCATTCACTCTGTGGCTGCGCGCACTGCTCTTGTTTTTCTCTGGAAGCCCCAAAAAGAATGAATGGAGCTGCGGTCAGACATCTGAACTGCTGCTGCATTTTAAAATGGGGATAAATGTCCTGTCATGGATAAAACTTCCCCATTCTTCAGATTGGTGCAGTTTCTAATGGTCGGACCTAAGCGATCACCTATCCTGTGGAGCTCATGGATCGGTGATAACTTGTTTTAACCATAGAACCTTTAGGCTATGTGCACATGTTGCGGATTTTGTTGCGGCTCTGCGTTCTTTCTGCGCAGAATTGCACCAAATCCGCAAAGGGTAGCAGCAATATTAATCAATGTGAATCCAGAATTGGTGTGCACATGCTGCGAAAAATTCCGCACTGATTCGCAACGTTTTATTTTCCGCAGCATGTCAATTCTTTTTGCCAGTGGCGTAACTACAAAGTTATGGGCGATGTGACGGTAATGTAAAATATCAGGTATGATTTCTACAGAATCCAACGAAGAAAGAAGGTCGCACTCATCGAGTTGAAGAAATGTCACAGGTGTATTGACATATGTGACACATATCGAGCCGGGGGAGTGACAAGGAGATGCAGAAAAGGCTGACAACGGCCGTTTCGCAGAGTGCTTCAACGGGTCAAATAGTGGAAGGAAGTGACGGGTTCATATAGAAATCACGTCACTCAAAACCTCCTCCTTCCACACCTGTTGTCTAAGTGACATAAGTGAGTTAAAAAAATGAAAAGACACATTCAAATATAGCACAAATTCAAGTACAAATCTTTTACAGACAAATTAACAAGTTCAAAGAGAAACAAACAAACAATTGTCATAAATCTCCTATCATAAAAAGACCAATAAATCTTTCAGCGTAACAGAATACTCCAACAATCATGTATATAAAATAACTAATTTCATTTCTTACCACTAACTAATTTCATGTCTTACCGCTGGAATATTTATATATATATATATATATATATATATATATATCATGACAGCATGAAACCATTCAAAAGCTCCAACCTAATTCTTTACCTGACCAATCCCGATCATGATGATATACACTCACTGGCCACTTTATTAGGTACACCATGCTAGTAACGGGTTGGACCCCCTTTTGCCTTCAGAACTGCCTCAATTCTTCGTGGCAGAGATTCAACAAGGTGCTGGAAGCATTCCTCAGAGATTTTGGACCATATTTACATGATGGCATCACACAGTTGGCGCAGATTTGTCGGCTGCACATCCCTGATGCGAATCTCCCGTTCCACCACATCCCAAAGATGCTCTATTGGATTGAGATCTGGTGACTGAGGAGGCCATTTGAGTACAGTGAACTCATTGTCATGTTCAAGAAACCAATCTGAGATGATTCGAGCTTTATGACATGGCGCATTATCCTGCTGAAAGTAGCCATCAGATGTTGGGTACATTGTGGTCATAAAGGGATGGACATGGTCAGCAACAATACTCAGGTAGGCTGTGGCGTTGCAACGATGCTCAATTGGTACCAAGGGGCCCAAAGAGTGCCAAGAAAAAATTCCCCACACCATGACACCACCACCACCAGCCTGAACCGTTGATACAAGGCTGGATGGATCCATGCTTTCATGTTGTTTACGCCAAATTCTGACCCTACCATCCGAATGTCGCAGCAGAAATCGAGACTCATCAGACCAGGCAACGTTTTTCCAATCTTCTACTGTCCAATTTCGATGAGCTTGTGCAAATTGTAGCCTCAGTTTCCTGTTCTTAGCTGAGAGGAGTGGTACCCAGTGTGGTCTTCTGCTGCTGTAGCCCATCTGCCTCAAAGTTCGACGCACTGTGCGTTCAGAGATGCTCTTCTGCCTACCTTGGTTGTAACGGGTGGCAATTTGAGTCACTGTTGCCTTTCTATCAGCTCGAACCAGTATGCCCATTCTCCTCTGACCTCTGGCATCAACAAGGCATTTCCGGCCACAGAACTGCCGCTCACTGGATTTTTTTTCTTTTTCGGACCATTCTCTGTAAACCCTAGAGATGGTTGTGCGTGAAAATCCCAGTAGATCAGCAGTTTCTGAAATACTCAGACCAGCCCTTCTGGCACCAACAATCATGCCACGTTCAAAGGCACTCAAATCACCTTTCTTCCCCATACTGATGCTCGGTTTGAACTGCAGGAGATTGTCTTGACCATGTCTACATGCCTAAATGCACTGAGTTGCCGCCATGTGATTGGCTGATTAGAAATTAAGTCTTAACACACAGTTGGACAGGTGTACCTAATAAAGTGGCCAGTGAGTGTATATACACTCTCAAATCAAGGAGTAATTAACCAGCGCTATAGGACGATATACCCACCATCCGGCAGTCTTCAACCAACAGAACGCTAAAAGATGTATATGTGGGTGTGTTCCTGTGCAGACACGTATTATCAAAATAAATAATATAGAGACCTTTAGACATCCCTTCAAGAAATACAACAATTTTACAGAGAAAATTGATACAATTCTTATATGGAAAGGAAGAATACGCATCCTACCTTCCACTATCTAGATATGTAATTACTGATCCTTCACAAAAAAATAGCCATATCTATCGTACCGTTAAATCCAGTCGGACCAGTCGCATTAGTATTCATGATCCACCTGGACTCCCGTCTCAACAGAATTCTTTTCAAATCCCCTCCTTGGGGAGGCAATACCACCCTTTCAATTCCAGCAAACGAAAGAACATTAGAGTCACCTCAATGCACCTCTCTGACATGGCTAATCAGGCGCGGAACCCCCTTGCCTGTTTTTATCGATTTAAAATGTTCCCTAAACCGGATATAAAGGGGGCGTATAGTTTTGCCTACATAAAAAAAAAAATCGACATGTACAGAAGATCACGTACACCACATGATCCGTCTTACATGTGATGAAATCAGAGACGGTATATCTAATGGCTCCTATGTGTAAAGTCCGGTCAATACAGTGAAATCTGCAATAGGAGCAATGGCCACACTTAAATTTGCCCTTAGGAGACCCTTTACTCAACCAGGTCTCACGATCAGTAACAAATCGATTTCTCACCAGAATATCCCTGATTCTGGTACTCCGCTTGCAAGAAATGAGGGGCTCTCTAGATACAATATCACTTAAGTCTCTGTCTTGTTCCAAGATATGCCAGTTCTTTCTGATAGCATATCGAATCTGACGATCCATGGAACTAAAACGGAAACAAAAGGTAAACCTTTTTTCATCTTTGGCTTTTTTGCTGTTATTCAACATGCCCCTTCTGTTCTTATTTCTACACTGAGATTTAACTTTCTCCTGTGTCGTATCTAATAAGACTTTAGGGTACCCTCGTTGTCTAAGCCTGTTATATAAGTCTTGAGATTGCGTTTCAAAACCCTTTGTGGCATTATTAAGGCGGCGTACCCTAAGAAATTGGCTGTACGGTAATGAATTGACGGTATATACTGGATGAAAGCTGTCATAATGCAATATGGAATTGGTTGCAAGTGGCTTCCTGTACACTGACATGCAAATACTATCATCCTTGATTTCCAGTAAAACATCAAGAAACTCCTACCGCATTGTATTGCCAACTGTTCAGCAATAAAGGTTTGGATACAGCTTTAAAGAAGGCTACTACTTGGATATAACACAATTTTATTATACAATGATCAATCCAAGTGACAAAAACACCAAATCAATGGAATGTATGACAATGATATCGAAATAGAAAATAGTATGATATTGCGTATACTTATATATTCAAACTACAAAGGTTTTAGTACATATACTCACATCAGAAAGAAGAGAAAAGAATCTTCACTAGGGGCATTTACACCTGTCCGGAAATACTTCAGCTGGAGGAGTAGTCAGCGAAGACAGAATGCGTCCTAGGACCCACACTGCGAAGAGCGTCCTCTTACACAGGTCCACAAAGCTCCCGCCTTCAGTGACTGCTTCACCAGCTTTTATATGCTTTAAACAAAAGTTTTACACAATATAATATTGTGTAAACATGAAAATACACAAGTTAGTTGTCTGATGTTCCAATCACATGACAGTGGCTAGCTATCATGAATAAATAACATCAAACAAGACTTGCCTCTTCGGACTATTTACTCTTGCCCTAACATTTACATATGATAAGAGTAAATCATACACCAGAACAAAGTTTCCAACAACATGCTATGATCAGAGCCCTAGCACAAAATATATATATTTCAGACTACAGTTAAAGAGATCTTTAAGATTGAACACACTATAATGGTTTCAGATCGCCAACTATATTTCTGGTTCTACATTAGTCTTCCCCAGCTATATTTCTATAGCCTTATGTACAATAGTGTGCAATTGTCTATATGCCTAGTCCACTTTTAACCCCCATATGACACAAATATCAGATGATGCCTTGTCAATATACTCGCACCATTCACTGCTCTTAAAATTCAAGTGTCAACAGCATACACAAAGGTTAACCCTTTCCAGTAATCCAGATTAAACATACTGTTTCAGCAAGCATTGTCTTTTAGTATACTCAACACTAAGGCTGCATTTCAATAGCCATTGCTGGTCTGACCTCATGAACTCTGGTTTCCAAGAATTGGATATGGGGCCTTCAAATGCTGACATTTCAGGTTAATTTCAATATGGACTCCAAATAGGCATTTTTCATATAATTCACACTACACAGCATGCCTCCAAAATTGTATGTAAACAGCATATTCATCTAATTCACTTCATTCAGATAATTGACAAATTCTTCAAAAATTTCTCTAGAACCGTCCCAGATGATGAACACGTCATCCACATATCTCAAATAGAGCTTAATATATTGGAGGAAACGATTAGTATTATAGATGTATTTTTCCTCCAAAGCACCTAAAAATAGGTTAGCAAAGGTGAAAGCTGCCGGAGTCCCCATCGCAGTCCCCACATTCTGAAGGTACCACGTAGAATCAAAAGTGAAAGCATTGTGAGTTAATATAAAGCAAATGGCTTCACACACAAAATCAATAAAACTCTGCTCTTTTCCTGTAGTGTCGAGAATTTCTCTAATAATATCCACACCCAATCTCTGGGGAATTCTAGTATACAAACTCTCCACATCTATGGAAGCCAACATGAAACCTGGTTGCCAGACAAAGTCCTCAAGCACATTCATAAAGTCATTGGTATCCTTGATATATGAGGGGATCTTCTCCAACATCGGACATAACAGCCAATCAGTGTACTGGGATAAGGGTTCCGTAACGGATCCTATCCCAGACACGATTGGGCGTCCTGGGGGACAAGAAGTAGATTTGTGTATTTTAGGCACGTGGTACCAGTGGGGACGCGTGGGGAAATCCGGCAGCAGTTTTTCAGCCCTGCTTTGCGAGATGACGTTCATCATAACATATTTTCTGAGAAAAGACCTCAGATCGTGAGTAAACCTGAAAGTGGTGTCAGCCTTCAATTTAGTATACGTCACTGGATCAGACAACTGTCGATTTGCTTCAGAGAAATACCTGTCTCTTGGTAGCAGCACTGTGTTGCCTCCTTTGTCAGAGGGCCTCACAATGGTGTCTGACCAATCTCTGATGTCTTTCATTGCCTTCCTCTCTGCCACTGTCAAATTCATTGGCGCTGTCGGGTTTACTATAGATTCGATGTCTTTTATAACCTGCATTTCAAAAATATCAATGAGATTACCTGGAGACGTGGGGGGCATATATTGAGAAGAAACCCCTCCTATAAATGGTGTACACGCCGATTGTACATCATTACTAATCGACTCGTCTGAACCCGTGATACTAAGCAACAAAGCAGCATCCTGTTGCATATCCGCCAATGCCCCGTCCCGGCCATAAATCCCAAAGTGCCTACCTTGCATTGTACCTCCCCTGATAGTGCAGTACTAGTAGAGTGTTTAGATATGACATGTTTATGTAAATGAATTTTTCTTACAGACTTAAATAAATCGATTTTGAAACCAGAGTTTTATTGATTTTGTGTGTGAAGCCATTTGCTTTATATTAACTCATAATGCTTTCACTTTTGATTCTACATGGTATCTTCAGAATGTGGGGACTGCGATGGGGACTCCGTCAGCTTGCACCTTTGCTAACCTATTTTTAGGTGCTTTGGAGGAAAAATACATCTATAATACTAATCGTTTCCTCCAATATATTAAGCTCTATTTGAGATATGTGGATGACGTGTTCATCATCTGGCACGGTTCTAGAGAAATTTTTGAAGAATTTGTCAGTTATCTGAATGAAGTGAATTAGATGAATATGCTGTTTACATACAGTTTTGGAGGCATGCGGTTGGAGTTTCTTGATGTTTTACTGGAAATCAAGGATGATAGTATTTGCACGTCAGTGTACAGGAAACCACTTGCAACCAACTCCATATTGCATTATTGTAAAGTAAATCAACAGGAAATCCAACTAATAATTTCTAGTGCCAAAATATATATCTAAACCCGTCTGTTCCACCAGTAGTGCAAATTACCCAGAAACAGAAAATGCACTATACACATGAAAATAAAACACATATTTTATTTAAGACAATTTAAAATCACAAACTGATGAAAGCCTCTGTTGTCAGACACAAAATGCTGAATTCATCCAAATTCATGAACAGTTTTAAGGAGTCAAGATAATGCTTTGAGAATAATTAAATAAGTGATATCAAGCATAAGCCAAACTAACAATTTTTTACATATAGCCTGAAAAAATCATGGCAAAAAAACAAAAAGGAAGAAAGGCTTCTCTTGAAACTATTGCATAATTAGCTTTCACTAACTCACTCTGCAATTATCAGTGACCGCTGGGTAATAATCATTGCAGCCAAATATGCGGTGAATGCCCTGACAAAATCCATAGTCTATAAGCACTGCTTAATTAAGGCATATATGTGCCATAAGTATAAAAACCAGCGATCAAACAACAAATCACTTATATGACTCACATGGATGTGTACAGCTACGTGTCTCACTCCCCAAGGCGCGTTTCGTCCTCTTCCTCAGGGAGCGTGTGCGTATTCTTCCTTTCCATATAACAATTGTATCAATTTTCTCTGTAATATTGTTGTATTTCTTGAAGGGATGTCTAAAGGTCTCTATATTATTTATTTTGATAATACGTGTCTGCACAGGAACACACCCACATATACATCTTTTAGCGTTCTGTTGGTTGAAGACTGCCGGAGGGTGTGTATATCGTCCTATAGCGCTGGTTAATTACGCCTTGATTTGAGAGTGTATTTATATCATCATGATCGGGATTGGTCAGGTAAAGAATTAGGTTGGAGCTTTTGAATGGTTTCATGCTGTCATGTTATATATATATAGAGAGAGAGAGAGAGAGAGAGAGAGAGAGAGAGAGAATATTCCAGCGGTAAGACATGAAATTAGTTATTCTATATACATGATTGTTGGAGTATTCTGTTCTGCTGAAAGATTTATTGGTCTTTTTATGATAGGAGATTTATGACAATTGTTTGTTTGTTTGTCTTTGAACTTGTTAATTTGTCTGTATAAGATTTGTACTTGAATTTGTGCTATGTTTGAATGTATCTTTTCATGTTTTTAACTCGCTTATGTCACTTAGACAACAGGTGTGGAAGGAGGAGGTTTTGAGTGACGTGATTTCTATATGAACCCGTCACTTCCTTCCACTATTTGATCCGCTGAAGCGCTCTGATAGCGCGAAACGGCCGTTGTCAGCCTTTTCTGCATCTCCTTGTCACTCCCCCGGCCCGACATGTCACATATGTCAAGAAACCTGTGACATTTCTTCAACTCCATGAGTGCGGCCTTCTTTCTTCGTTGGATTCCATGAATTGTGTATCTCCAGGTCTGACACCCGAGATTACCAGCCGTCAGCTTCCGACGTACCTCATACCACCAGGGATAAAACGGTAACAGCGGTGCCATCCGCATGTTTTTTCTCTTGTTTTTTCTTATGATTTCTACAAAACCTTCCAGAATCTTCTATTCGCTACACTTTCTAGAAGGATTCATAGCAGCACAGACCCCCCTTCTTCCCCCCTTGTCACCCATTGCAGCTCTGTGCATATGAATGGGAGATATTAGAGAAGCCATAATGCGACAGCAGTCTGTGTTACAAATATGAAAATGGCATATGGTAACATGCTCCGATCTGGCTTCACTATGATGGTTCTTGCTAAGTTCTAGCCCCAACAGAAACCGAGAAATGGATTTCTTTGGGACAGAGGCAAATAGACAGCCAGTGTGTGGACTCATTGGAAAGCTAATTTCAAGAGAAGATGAATGATGTGTCTGGGGATACCCTGCTAGGTTCTCAAGCCCAGTTATGTAGCCGAGAAGGTTTCAGAGCCAAAAGTGTAACTTAGAGAAAAGGGGATGACCCCGGTAACTCGGTCCCTTTTATGATGTCATGACCCAGAACTATAGAGTACACTCACTCAGTCGGGAGGTCATTCTAGCTTGGCATGCCGTGCCACTAAGATCTCAAATGAATGGTGACGTGTGGCTCCTCCCTGCATGGTTCTGCCTGACATGATCAAAGCATTATGTAAGTGTATTTACTGCTTTCATCCTCTTTATTTTGTAATTTGCATTGTACATATCTTATTGTCTCATTTTGTAAAGCCTTTTTATTTTCTGTAAACACTGCCCCTTATTGGGAATAAACTATAAAATTTATTAGTACCGCCTCCTTGCTCTGTGGCGAATGTACACGTGCCTGAAGTAATTACGCTACCAATTTGGGGGTTTGCTATGGACCCTCTTAATTAACTTACTGATTAAGAGAATTGTAGCTGGTGGCAGCAAAGTGTGGTCCCGGTTGGGTGGGTGAAGCTGGCAGCGACAGAAGGGGTTTTATAAGCTGATTGTGTGGCTGCGGCCAGAGCATTTATAATTCCCTCGCTGCAGCACGCCTAACAGCCAGTCCACAGTGAGCAGCCTGTCAGGTGACCAATTATCCCAGGTGTAGTTCCCTGACTAACCTGAGGGTAAGGGGGACGCCGGAGAGCTGCAAGTTCCAAAGTGGAACTGGGAAAGTGGGATATCCATAAATCCCAACAGCTTGTAACATTGTGGCAGTTGTGGGATTACCAAAATAAACCCCCTGCGGTAAATTGTTAGGGCAAGAATAGCTTGCTTTTTTTATCACTTGGTGACAGCGGTGGGATAACTAAGATAAGCCCCCTGTGCCTGTGATAGCCGTGTGCAGCCAAAGGTCACATCCCCCTGTCTGTGACATATCGGTGTCAGCGGTGGGATCGTGACAGGTGAACTTTCAAATGGGCCCCCCATGCCAAAATACACGCACATCTCTGCTCCGCACATCTCTGCTCCGCACATCTCATATACGCACATCTCCGCTCACCTCGTACACACGGCTCCACTCCATACACCCTGTAAACCCCTCCTGACCCCACACATAAACTTTTCTCATCCAGCACCATGACAACCAGCATAGCAGAGTCCTGCATACATGGAGGCTCCTGATTATGTAACTCCTGACTCCTCCTCTCCTGTGACCTCATCACAGTTCCTGTGCGCACAGAGCAGCCATCACGTCAGGCCAATTGCAGCCTGGCAGCCAATCAAAGCATGGAGCTGCACAGCAAATGAGCGGCTGCAGCTCCGCGATTGGGCCCCTAAGCACTCCGGCCCCGTCGCAGCTGCGACCGCGGTTGTCACGCCCCTGCTTTTTGCGGATCTGTAGCATTTCTGCGCCCATTGACTTACCTTGAGTCAGTCAAATCTGCAGCTCAACCGCAGGTGTAAAAAGGTTTGCGGATTAACTGTGGATTTGCGTGCCAAAAGCACTGCGGAATGGAAGGAGGAAGAGTATGTGGGCGGAGGCTCTGTGTGTGAGCGGAGACTCTGAGTGTGAGCGGGGGTCGGTCTGCGGCCAGGCATCGTCTGATGGGACTGCTACTCCCATCCAGCTATGTCCCATCAGTAGTCCCATCATCTGGCGGCTGTGTTCAATTGTAAAACAAAAAAAAAAATTCATACTCAGCAGACACCTAATCCCCGACACCTGTGTCTCATGCAACAAAAATAAAATAATAAACCAACATATACTTACCATATATACTCGCGTATAAGCCAAAATTTTCAGCCCATTTTTTGGGGCTAAAAGTCCCTCTCTCAGCTTATACGAGAGTCATATACGCCAGGGGGGGCGGCGGGAGAGGGGGTGTTAGATCATACTCACCCCAGATGCATCTCTGCAGCCCCCCGCTTCTTCCACAGTCTCCCTTCCTTCAGCGGTAACGTGGTACCGCTCATTAAAGTCATGAATATGCGCATATTCATGACTTTAATGAGCGGTACCACGTGACCACGTGACCACCCTGCTGTCACCACTCACCTAACTAAAATATTTAACCTCTCTCTCTCTTCTGGTATCTTTCCCTCCTCATTTAAGCATGCCATCATACATCCACTACTTAAAAAACCATCCCTTGACGAAAACTGTGCCGCTAACTATAGACCTGTCTCTAATCTTCCCTTCATCTCTAAACTCCTGGAACGCCTGGACCACTCCCGTCTGATCCTCTATCTCTCTGATAACGCTCTTCTCGACCCTCTCCAATCCAGTTTCCGCTCTTTACACTCTACTGAAACTGCCCTCACTAAAGTCTCTAATGATCTACTAACAGCTAAATCTAATGGTCACTACTCCATGCTAATTCTCTTGGATCTCTCTGCAGCATTCGACACTGTAGATCATCAGCTCCTCCTCACTATGCTCCGCTCCATGGGCATCAAGGAGACCATTCTCTCCTGGTTTTCCTCCTATCTCTCTGACCGCTCCTTTACTGTATCTTTTGCTGGTTCCTCTTCCTCTCATCTTCCCCTTACTGTTGGGGTTCCTCTAGGATCGGTTCTAGGCCCCCTCCTCTTCTCTTTGTACACTGCCCTTATTGGTCAAACAATCAGTAAATTTGGTTTAAAGTACCATCTCTATGCTGATGACACCCCAATTATACACTTCTCCTGATATCACACCTGCCTTTTTAGAAAACACCAGCAATTGTCTAAACGCTGTGTCTAACATCATGTCCTCACTATATCTGAAACTGAACATGTCAAAGATTGAACTCCTTGTGTTTCCTCCCTTTACTAAAGTACCTATACCCGACATTGCCATTTCTATGTGTGGTTCCACTATTACTCCCCAGCAACATGCCCGTGGTCTTGGGGTCATACTTGACTCCGAACTTTCATTCGCACCCCACATCCGATCACTGGCTCGCTCTTGTTATCTGCACCTCAAAAACATTTCTAGAATTCGACCTTTTCTTTGTCATGATCTCAGTGCGGGTTTGACTCGCACACGTGGGGTTAATGTTTGGAACCAGTGCTGATGACTGGCATTTCTGGGGTTAAAGGTTGTGATCCCGATGCAGGCTTACCTGCACACCTGGGGCTATGATTGTGGCCTCTCCCTGGTTCTGGGGGAGGCTTCTTATAGCCTCAGGATGCTCCCATCCCTGTCAGTTATACTCTTGCCCTTGGCATTTGTGTGGTGACCCCTGAGTGTGTTTGTGCTGTGTTCTGGTTACTTGATTCTCTGTGTATGACTCGGTCTGTTCTCTGGATATCGCTTTGGATTCTGCCTGGTACCTCCTATGTCTGTTTGGTTTTGATCTCTGCTTGGCCCTGATTATCCACTCTGTCTCATCCCTGGTACTGTACTGTGATCCTGTGTATGACCTTTGGCTTTGTCTGACCTCCCGTCTGTTTATTCCTCCTGTACCTCGTTTAGCACTGCTTCTGTACTCAGGACACGTGCACTGGCTCTATGAGCAAGTGTAGTGCGGTGTCTCTGACATTATAACTGACCCTTTCAGTTTTTTGTTTTTTTTTCTGAAGAAAAAAAAAAAAAAGTGTGTGTTATCCTCATGGATCCCATACAAGCCTTGGCTGATCAGGTCAAGCACCTGACCCAAATGTTCCATAAGCTCAATGTGGAACAACGCACAATGGCCCATACCCAGCAACAGTTGGTGGTTACTGTGCAGGGGGCTGTCGATGCAGGGGCTTCTGGTTCTGGGGGTAGGGATGTGTCATTAGCGTCCCCCGAATCTCCGGTCAAATTACCAGACCTTTTCTCAGGGGATAAAAAGGAGTTCAGGTCTTTCAGAGAAGGATGCAAGCTTTTTTTTTTCTCTAAGGCCCCGCTCCTCCGGGGATGAGTTCCTGCGGATCATCTATTAATCTTATTGACTCCCAATTGGTCACACACTGCAAGATAGGGACAGTTAGGCTCAAGGTTCCGATCAAGGTGATGGCCATTGACTCATCTCCCCTCACTGAGGAGGGAATTCGCTTTATGTCTGATGTGTTTTCGCTCAGAGTGGGCGCTACTCATGTGGAAAACATAAGTTGTTTTGTGCTGGACAATCTACCTGCAGGGTTGGTGTTGGGCATGCCCTTGTTACAACACCATAACCCAGTTATTAACTGGAAAACGGGGGAGATTGTACAATGGGGGTTTAATGATTTTGAGTTATATGATAAAGCCGCACTGCTGGTTGAACCTGTTAAATCTGTGTCTGTATCATCTGTCGAGCTGGAAGGTATTCCGGAATGCCTGAAGGACTTCGAAGATGTATTCTCCGAAAGCGAGGCCGAGACGTTACCGCCACATAGACCCTTTGACTGCGCTATTGAGCTGGTCCCGGGGGCTAAATTACCCAAAGTCCGTCTGTTTAATTTGTCCGGTCCTGAGCGCTTGGCTATGAAGGAGTACATTACTGAAAGTCTGCGCAAAGGACACATACGTCCTTCAGTCTCACCTGTGGCGGCAGGTTTCTTTTTTGTAAAGAAAAAAGATGGCGGGTTACGTCCCTGTCTCGACTTCCGGGAGCTTAATCAAATTACTGTACGGAATACGTACCCCCTTCCGTTGATTCCCGATTTATGTAACCAACTATCAGGGGCAAAGTGGTTTTCTAAACTGGACCTTCGGGGGCATATAATTTGATAAGGGTCCGAGAGGGGGATGAATGGAAAACCGCGTTCCTCACGACCGAGGGACTTTTTGAAAATTTAGTCATGCCGTTTGGTCTTACCAACGCCCCTGCCATATTTCAGAATTTCATCAACGTGGTATTCTCGGATCTCACTGGTCGTTTTGTCATTATCTACTTAGATGATATTTTGATATATTCCCCCGACAAGTATTCTCATTTGGAACATGTACGAACTGTGCTCCAAAGGCTGAGAGAAAATCATTTGTATGCCAAATTGGAAAAATGTGTATTCTGTGTACAAGAGTTGTCCTTTTTGGGGTTAATTGTATCCGGTGAGGGTTTTCGCATGGACCCCAAGAAGGTGCAGGCCATTGCGGATTGGGTGCAACCCCGAGATCTTAAGGGTCTTCAGCGCTTCTTGGGGTTCGCCAATTATTACCGCAAATTTATCCGGGGGTTTTCGCAAGTGGTCAAACCTCTCACGGATCTAACATGCAAAGGTGCGGATGTGAGAAATTGGTCCTCGCTCGCAAAAGCGGCCTTTGCGACGCTGAAAAAATGTTTTATGTCTGCTCCTGTGTTAGTGCAGCCAGATCCGTCCAAACCATTTGTCGTGAAGTGGACGCCTCTGAGGTGGGGGTGGGGGCGGTGTTGTCCCAAGGGCCTGCCACTCTAACCAACCTCAGGCCATGTGCTTTCTTTTCCAAGAAGTTCTCTGCTGCGGAAAGAAATTACGACGTAGGCAATAGAGAGCTTCTTGCGGTCAAATTGGCGTTTGAAGAATGGAGGCACTTTTTGGAGGGGGCCAGTCACCCGGTTACGGTGATCACGGATCTCAAAAATTTGTCGTACATTGAGTCTGCTAAAAGACTAACGCCCAGACAAGCCCGTTGGTCACTTTTTTTTTCCAGTTTTCAGTTTACAATTACATTTCGTCCAGGGTCTAAGAATGTCAAGGCTGACGCCTTATCACGCAGTTTTCAGCCGGTGTCGCCCCCTGAGCCACCGTCCTCCATTCTTCACCCTGGGGTTGTGATAGCAGAGGTCTCATCTGAATTGGAACGGGAGATTCAGGGGGCCCAGTCGCAGGCCTCGGCGGCCAAGCCGGAGGGAAAGTTGTTTGTCCCAGAGCAACTTCGCCTGAATCTCTTGCAGGAGTTCCATGAATCCAAGCTGAGTGCTCACCCTGGTATTTCAGCCACACGTCTGGCGGTGGCTAGGATCTTTTGGTGGCCTACCCTTGGTTCGGACATAAAAAAATTAATTGCTGGTTGTGGGGTCTGCGCTCGTTCTAAAAGCTCTCATAGCCAGCCGGCAGGGGAGCTGATACCCTTGGCAGTGCCCGAAAGGCCATGGACTCACTTATCCATGGATTTTGTTACCAATCTCCCTCCATCTAAGGGTAATACAGTGGTATGGGTAGTGGTGGACAGGTTTTCTAAGCAGGCTCATTTCGTACCCCTGTCCGCACTACCGTCAGCTGAGACGTTGTCCAGGTTGTTTGTGCAGCATGTGATCCGGTTGCATGGGGTACCCCTGAATGTGGTGTCTGATCGTGGTGTGCAGTTTGTGGCTAAGTTTTGGCGTGCTTTCTGCAAAAAATTAGGTATGTCTCTGTCCTTTTCGTCTGCATACCATCCTGAGAGCAATGGGCAGAAGGAGCGCACTAACCAGTCCCTGGAACAGATCCTCAGGTGTTTAACCTCTGCTAGACAGAGTGACTGGTGCGATGCACTGCCGTTAGCTGAATTTGCCTTCAATAGTCGGGTGAGTCAATCCACTGGTAGGTCCCCTTTCTTGATTAACTATGGGTTCAGTCCTCATTTCGGTGAGTTTTCTCGTCTGGATTCGGGGTGCCCCAGGGCTGAGGACTCTGTTCAGCGGTTAAAAAATACATGGGCAGAAGTCCAGCGGCGTATATCCAGGTCTCAAGGCAGGTATAAGTTTTTCGCGGACAGGAAACGAACACCTGGTCCCATGTTTCGGGTGGGAGAGAAAGTTTGGCTCTCCACGCGAAACATTAAGTTAAAGATTCCGTCAGCCAAGTTAGGACCCAAATTCATTGGCCCGTACAAGATTGTAGAAAAAATCAATCCAGTGGCGTATAGGCTGTGCCTTCCACCCTCTTTCAAGATCCCTAACGTCTTCCACAAATCTCTACTGAAACCTTTTGAAGCAGTCCGGGGAGACTCCGAGTCTGCTGCTTCTCCTGTTTTGGTCGAGGGGCAGGTGGAGTACGAGGTTGGTCATATCATAGATTCCAGGTTGGTACGGCGGTCGGTACAGTACCTGGTTCATTGGAAGGGGTATGGACCGGAGGACAGGTCCTGGGTACCGGCCCGGTTGATGCATGCTGATCGCCTGGTACGGGCTTTCCATGCTAAGTACCCGGGCAAGCCTGGGGGTCCAGAGGCCCCCCGTTGAGGGGGGGTACTGTCATGATCTCAGTGCGGGTTTGACTCGCACACGTGGGGTAATGTTTGGAACCAGTGCTGAAGACTGGCATTTCTGGGGTTAAAGGTTGTGATCCCGATGCAGGCTTACCTGCACACCTGGGGCTATGATTGTGGCCTCTCCCTGGTTCTGGGGGAGGCTTCTTATAGCCTCAAGACGCTCCCATCCCTGTCAGTTATACTCTTGCCCTTGGCATTTGTGTGGTGACCCCTGAGTGTGTTTGTGCTGTGTTCTGGTTACTTGATTCTCTGTGTATGACTCGGTCTGTTCTCTGGATATCGCTTTGGATTCTGCCTGGTACCTCCTATGTCTGTTTGGTTTTGATCTCTGCTTGGCCCTGATTATCCACTCTGTCTCATCCCTGGTACTGTACTGTGATCCTGTGTATGACCTTTGGCTTTGTCTGACCTCCCGTCTGTTTATTCCTCCTGTACCTCGTTTAGCACTGCTTCTGTACTCAGGACACGTGCACTGGCTCTATGAGCAAGTGTAGTGCGGTGTCTCTGACATTCTTACTTTTGATTATGCAAAAACTCTTACTGTTTCTCTTATTCATTCTCGTCTAGACTATTGTAACTCTCTTCTAATCAGTCTCCCTCTTACCATACTCTCCCCCCTCCCACCTGTCTTGAATGCTGCAGCCAGGATCATATTCCCCGCCAATCATTACACCGATGCCTCTACCTTGTGCCAGTCATTACACTGGCTACCCATCCACTCCAGAATCCAGTACAAACATATTACCCTCACCCACAAAGCTTTCCATGGCTCAGCACCACCCTACATCTCCTCCCTCATTTCAGTCTACCACCCTACCCGTGCCCTCCGTTCTGCTGATAACCTGAGGTTAGCATCCTCAATAATCAGAACCTCCCACTCCCATCTTCAAGACTATACACATGCTGCACCAATTCTTTGAGATGCACTTCCCAGGTCAATACGATTAGTCCCCAATCAATACAATTTTAAGCGTGCCCTGAAAACACATTTATTCAGACTGGCGTACCGCCTCAACACATTAACCTAACTATCCCTGTGTGGCACAGTCAAAAGTTTTACCATAACCAGGTTCCCCGCATCATGTTCCCACATGCTTTATGCATCTATTAGCCCTCTGTGTCTGTACTGTTACACACTTAACATTATGGCTGGTATGGTATCTGTTATGATCTATGCGATTATTGTTATGCTGTAATGTCTATTGTCTGTACAAGTCCCCTCTGAAATGTAAAGTGCTGCAGAATATGTCGGCGCTATAGAAATAAAATGTATTATTATACTTAGGTCGGCTTATACACAAGTATATACTGTATCTTTCCACCATAGTCCATTTAATAACGAGTGTCCCACGATGATCTAACATGTAGAATAGTCACATTGGGGGTTTGTGACCGCTCTACTCGGGCTCCGGTGATACACTGACAGGACGTAATCCTCCCGCAGTGTATCACTGCGCCGCCGTGAGAGTTCACCAGAGTTCGAGCTCTCACTTGCTGCACTGCTGCATGAGAAAATTCTCACACAGTGGTAGTGCCGTAACTGAGAGCATCAACTCCGGTGAACTCTCAGTGATACACTGCAGGAGCGATTATCTCCTGTCAATGTATCACCGGAGTCCCGATGTGACCATTCTACACGTTAGATTGTCATGGGGCACTCTGTAAATGGACTACGTCAGACAGGGAATATTTATGTTCATTTATTATTTTATTTTTGTTGCAGGAGATCGAGGGATTTGGGAATTAGTCGATGCAGTAAGTAAGGTAAATTAAGATTCAATAAAGGAGTCTGTGTATTTATTTAAATTAAAGGACTTAATTCTGGCTGTGTCTTTATTTACCATATAACTATAGGGTTAGCAATTAATAGGTGTCTTATTGACGCTTCTCCATTACTAATCCATGGGCTTGATGTCACCGGACAATACAAAGGTGAAATCAACCCCACTTGCCACCACTTCGGGGCAAGTGGGAAGAGCGAGGCTAAGTGCCAGAATTGGTGCATCTATAAGATATGCCATTTCTGGGGTGTCCGAGAGCTGATGTTTTTAGCCTGGGGGTGCCAATATACATGGCCCCTTCCCAGGCTATTAATATCAGCCTGCAGTTGTCTGCCTAGCCTTTGCTGGTTCGATTTTATAGGTGATAACCCATGTCAATTTTTTTTCTGGAGTTCCCCTGTAAACTGGGCAGTAAAGGCTAAGCAAACATCTGTGAGCTGATATTAATAGCCTGGGTACCTTTATGGCTATTGGCTCCTACCCAGAATATTAACATCAGCCCTCAACCGTCGGCTTTCCCTCTGCTGGTTATGAAAATTACGCAGGAGCCCATGCAATTTTTTTTTTTTTACATTTTATTGAAAAATAAACACATACTGCATTTCACGCAAATTGTGTGTGTGTGCCTTTTATTTAACTCTTGATTTACCATTTTATTAGTGAGGGTATCTGGCTGACACCTGAGATATATATATATATATATATATATATATATATATTTTATTTTTATTTTTTTTTTATTTATTTTTTTTCCACTTATATTTGTTTTGTGTGTGTAAACATTATATTTGAACATGGTATGCAATGATATTATGGTCTTCAATGGAGAATGTAAAAGAAGAGGTTGGACAAGGAAATTACATCACAATTTTTTTTTGTTGTTAAATAATATATCTTTATTTAGCTTGCAATTCCGCAGAGAAAGATGCATGAAAATCCGCAACAAAACAGCCCGGATTTTCAACTGCGTTTTCTGCCAAGAGAGGAATAATACGCACAGAGTTTTACAACAGCAAATCTGCAACGTGCGCACATACCCTAAGGCTGAGTGCAGACGGAGTTTTGAGCCCTGCGGATTTTTCCGTGCAGAATGGAAGAAAACCGCAGGTCAAATGACCTGCATTTTTCCTGCGGATTTCTTCCATTTTTCACGCGGTTTTCATGCGGTTTTTGTGCGGTTTTCCATTGCGGTCTTCCCCCTGCGGATTAGGTGACAGGGGAGATAGAAAACCGCACAAAAGAAGTAACATGCTGCGGATTTTGTACCGCAGGAAAACCGCGCGGAAAAATCCGCAGCGTCTGCACAGCGTTTTTTTTTTTTCATTCATTTTAAAGGTACTGTACATCACAATGCGGATATGCAACGTTTCTGCGCGGTAAAATCCGCTGCGGAAACGCTGCATATCTGCATCGTGTGCACATGGCTTTAATGTAAAATGCCGTAATTGTACATCCCAGTAAGGCCTCTTTCACACTTCAGTTATTTGCATCAGTTAAAATCCGCCAAAAAGGCAGACAAGCGGATCCGTTGTCAACTGATGAGAGAGAGAGAGAGAGATTTTTTTTTGTCCGGCACCTAGACAGATTTTGGGGTTAATTCAGTGTCTGGAGGATCCGCTGGCCAAAAAAACCTTGCAAGCTCCGTTTGGAAATCTTTGAGGATGTTGACGGACACTAACATTGTGGCGGATCCTCAAAAAAACGGATGCAACAGACGGCAATCAGTAAGGATCCGATCCGCCAATAATGAAAGTCAATGGGGAAAAAATCGGATCCGCAAAGAAAAATGTCGGATCCGTTTTTTTTCCAAATTGGCGGATCTTGACTGATTGTCAAAAACGGAAGTGTGAAAGAGGCCTTATGGGGGCGCACAGTAAATGTGCAGAGAGCCCCCTGTGTTTTACAGTCCATGATCTAGTATAATGGGGATAACGACTTACTGTACATATATTTGCATATAGCTGTAGGGTGGGCCCCTAGAGTTCATTCTCCTGGTGGGCCCCAGACACCCCAGTCTGACCCTGTCAATTATACAAATATACTCACAAAAACAACAGAGGTAAACAAAGGGAAGTGGAGGATGGGGGAAAAACAAAAGTAGGAGAAGATTAGCACACAGCCGCCACTTAGCAGCAGTCTCCGATAAATCCACCAAATGCCTACTCAAACAAATACAACAAACCACCATTTCCTAACCATGCAGCATGAACTTGAAGCTATCTCTGACAAAGAGTGTGTTGGCAGCGGATTATTCAGGATACTCTCCAAGCGTGTGACAACACAGCTTCTTTATTCACAAACAATATATGATAAGCTTAATAGATCAGGAATAAATCATTTGTTTTTCTCTATCTGTGCAGCATCTACAGAAGGCTGTTTCTCTCATACACAGACACAGGAAAAAACGGAAATACAGTCACATGCTCTCCCTGTGTGAGCCTCTGGGAGTTTTTTTTTTTGCTCTAACTTTATAAATAGCATAGAAATCTAGCAACTAAACACTCATAGACAGGAATGGAGTTGTTGCATCAAACATATTCCAACAGAGTGCTTGCCAGGGCCCAGATTACCTAGGAGATGGGAGTGGCTAACAGTGCACAGCTGAAAGCCTTAATGCTCCAGGAGTTGGCAACAGAACAGATTAACACCTGCACTGCTAAAAGAAACCTGCACCATTTAATATGAAGGCAAAGTAATTTTAATCAATGCAGGTGTAGGATAAACCAGATGCTGCAGTCTACTGGCTCCGCTCTGTCGTGGTAGACCCGTGACATCCAGTTTGTAAATGAAAGTGCAGGCACCGCTATTTTTTTAACAGCATATTATTCCCTTTCCTTTATTTTCTATTTAAAAATTGATATTTTGTTTATATTTTTATTTGGATTTGAATGTTCAGCTCCCAGTGCCTGTGTGTATATGGAAATAAACGCTATTATGAGGATTGAGCGTTTTCTCAGTTGGTTTAAACAAACATATTATTTTGCACATAACTCTCTCTGTTAAATTGCTTTATAATAAGACAAAGTAGATATGATCATTAGAAACCCATTTTTCACTTTTAATTGGCGTTGCCCTTTAACCCTACAACAATTTAATAAAACAGACCCTTACGATATAAAAGGCACCTGTAAAAGTTATCTGAACTGTTCATTTAGGCAAAGTTATATGACCTTCTAATGTGTATTTCCACCTGACTATGTGGGAGGAGAGAAGGATGAGGGAATTTCAACATGCCTAATCCATTGTTCTCAGATCTGTCTGGCAGCGGCTTATTCCTCTCTCCCCACTGAGGACAGATGAATGAGTCCAGGATGAGAAAACATGGCTACATTCTTCCAAGTTCAGCATCTGGTATTGCAGTTTAGCTTCCTTAGGGCTCATACTCACTTGCGAGAGACTTGCACGATTCTCGTGTGAGTCTCTCGCATGAAAACCTGGCACTGCCACCGGCACTGGGACCGGAGCGTGCGGCTACATGTATTTCTATGCAGCCGCACGCTCTGGTCCCAGTGCCGCCAGCAGTGTCGGTTTTCATGCGAGAGACTATCATGAGAATCGTGAGAGTCTCTCGCAAGTGAGTATGAGCCCTTAAAGTGAATTTTGCAGAGCTGCAATACCACAGGTATTCAGTAGACAGAAATTGCCCTGTTTTTAGGAAAAGGCCTTTGTGCTTTTGTGCAATCCTGGATGAGTAAGTTGAAAGGGACTTGTGACCTGGACAATTCCTTTAACATGTTACTTCTGTCAATTATCCTGTCATTGGTATCAATCTAGCCAAAAAAATCTTAAAGGCAAACTTTTCATGTAAAAGAACACTATTAACCTGCAGATATCAGGGTCAATCTGCAGATTATTACCATTCTGACACCATGGAGAGCCCCTCTGCCAGGAGGAAATGAATCTTATTCCACTTGGCAGGGATTTGGCTCCCAGTCATAGGGGTGGCACCAGCACGGTTTCAGTCACTGCTCAGTCTATAGAGTGCGGTGTCTGTAACTGGCTCCCCTGCAGTGAGTGACAGCCAGCACTAATGCAGAGCTGTTGTCAGTGGCACGGTTACAGCTGTAACTCTATATAGACTTAGCGGTGACTGAAACCGTGCCGGTCCTACCCCTGATTATTCTGCAGATTAACCCCAATATGTTCAGGTTAATAGCGTTATTTTAGATGAAAGTTTGCCTTTAAGATTTTGAAAGGTAAGTTCGGATTAACTTACTTTATATTTTGATAGATCTGACTCTTGCAAACGCATCAATACCAAATGTGTAATTTTTTATTTGTTTTATTTTTAATGGGGCAAAAAGGGGGGTGATTTGAACTTTCCTGTTTTTTTTCACATTCATAAAATCCCCCCCCCCTTTTTACTGTATTTAATATTCCCCTTAGGGGACTTGAAGCCGCAATCATTCTATCCCCTGTGGTATACATAGCAGTGTTTCATCACTGCTATGTAGAGCTAAAATCACAATCCCCTATGAAAGCTGGCCACAGACTAGCTTTCACAGGAGTATTGTAATGACAGGCACAAGGGTAATCAGCAGACCTCCAGCTGTCATGTCAACCCATTGGCGTCCTGCAATCACATCATGGGTGTGCTGATAGGTTTGTGTTAAATGGTGCTGTCATAGATTGACAGCGGCATTAAACAGATTAACAGCCACTGGCTGTTGATTAAATCAGCCATCATATGTGGGAAAAGATGTGGGCTTGGCATGCTACCCCCTGTAGGTCCTGTCGAGTGAGGCACAAAAAAAGGATTAAAATGCATAATAAAGCAGATACAAGGGACAAACTCCAGATTTTTTGGGTGCAATTTGAGCAAGGAGATACTTTGCAATCAAGTTTACAGTCCAGAGATCCTACTAAACAGTATGTTTTGACAGAAAAAGAAAACCCCTCTAAGAACAAGTTATATACAGTTGTGTGCCAAATTGTTTGCCTTCTTCTTGATTTCCTATTCTTTTGAATGTATATCACACTTAAATGTTTCAGATCACCAAACAAAGTTAAATATAACACAAGTAAACACAACATGCAGTTTTTAAGGTATTATTAAGGGAAAAATAAATTGATGTAAAAGACTCATTGCCAGATATCGCAAACTCTTAATTGCAGTTCTTGCTGCTAAGGGTGAGCCAACCAGTTATTAGGTTTAGGGGGCAATCACTTTTTTCACACATAGGGCCCCATAGGTTTGGATTTATTTTTACCATAATAATAAAGACCTTCATTTAGAAACTGCAATTTTTCAAACAACTGTATGTAACCTTTATACATTGCGTGTCTTTATAACTTACGAAAGGAAGAAAAATGTGTAAAAGTTACAAACTTATTGATGGTGTTGTCTCTCTCTCCTGCAGCCATGTAAAGTGTCACGTCAGAGGAAGGGACTACATGCGCTTACAGTAACAATGGAGTCACAACAGGAAATCGGGGGGGATTTTAAAGAATTCATCACTAAATATGACATTCAGACAGTTACAAAAATAAACAGGTCACTACACAGGATGAAGAGCTGCGGGATGAGAAGTGACTTCACAACTAAGAGCACGTCCCATTCATATCTTCACATTCCAAGGACGTGCTCGGACCTTTCTTCTATCCCTACAATAAAGCGGGTAAGGGATGAGGGGTCAGTATTCTCCGATAAGTTAGAAATTGCTTGGCAAGTCCCAACCTAGTTATTGACCATCAGCTGAAAAAATTAGCCTAAAGCTAGATCGAAAGGTAAAAAAAACACTGCTGTATTCTTTGCCTTACATGGTACTCCCAAATATGTTGTGTTGCCTTTTTATTTACAATGAAATAGAAAAACACATGACACAAACTCAGTCTTTTTACGACATGAGGAAAAAAAAACTAAGCATGTGTGCCTAAAGAGAACCTGTCATCAGGATTTTGCCAAGTAAACAGGCATTGTCAGGTTGGCGCTGTTAGACCACGTTCACACGTTGAGTATTTGGTGAGCTTTTTTACCTTATTATTTGTAAGCCAAAACCAGGAATGGGTGAAAAATACAGAAGTGGTGACATGTTTTCTATTATACTTTTCCTCTGACTGTTCTGTTCTTGATTTTGGCTAGCAAATAGTGAAGTAAAGGGCGGTTGCCTGGTATGTTAATGCACAATAAAAAACTTGTATGCGGTGCTGTTCACACTATGGCCATGCACAGCATCCAGGCCAGCCTAGTAGTGACACCCTTCTATTAGCTCAGGCGGGCTGGCCCAGCGCTATCAAAATGCATGCCATGGGGGGCGTGGCCTGCTGCACATGGAGACAGAAGCATAGTAGAACTTCTCCAGTGCATACTGACCCCATAAAGCGGCACACAGCTTTGTACAGCAACGGCTCCAGACCCGAAAGACTGCGGACAGTAGTGGGAGTGTGGGGACATGAAAGACCTTCGCAGCAGCAGAGGAAAGGGCAGGAAAAGCCCCCTTAAGCTCACCCAGTTTTACCCGGCGGCGGAGAGTGAACAAAATGGCGCTGGGAAGCACAGACGCGGCATAGAGACACAGCGCTCATCCGCCCCACGCACAAGGGGAGAGGTAGGAGAATCCCAACGGAGGCATGCGGAGGGGGAAAATAGGGCGAGCAACCTACCCGAGTATAGCAGGGAGGACCGGGATGGGGTTGACTCTGGAACCTCCACGGCGCAGAGGGATGGATGCGGTGGGGAGGAATCAGAAATCCAGCCCCAGGCTTCCCCTCATGGAAGTGGCTCAAGGGCCTCAAGCGGCTCTAAAGAATACAGACAAAGCAATGTATTTACCTATGCTGGAGAACCACTAAACGAGCACACTATGAGACAACTTATGTCTGAAATAATGTCTACCTTTAAAAAAGATATGCAAAATATGCTTAGATCTATGCAAAAGGACATTAATGTTCTGGAAGAACGCACATCCCACATAGAAGATAAGATGGCGGAGTTAACCGCTGCGCACAATGAGGTGGTAGACACAGTGGTGTCCACGGATGAAGAGGTAGATGCATTAAAACTGAAAATAGCAGATATGGAAGACAGATCTCGCCGCAACAACATCCGTTTGAGGGGCATTGCGGAAACGGTGAAGACTGAAGACCTTAAAGAATTTCTTACTGACTATTTCTCATGTCTGTTGCCGGAGACCTCACAGCTCGATCTGATTATGGACAGGGCGCATAGATTGCCCAAGCCAAACCGACTCCCAACCGCAACACTGAGAGATGTTATAGTAAGAATACATTTCTTTCATATAAAAGAAAAGGTGATGCAAGCTGCTCGAAGTCCGCCATCTCTGCCCGACCGCTTTAAAGACATAATTATATTTGCGGACTTGTCAGCTTTCACTCTAGCACGCAGGAGAACATTTTCATCATGCACGGGGATCCTAAGAGAACATAATATCCCGTACAAGTGGGGGTTCCCAGTGAAGTTGGTAATAACGAAAGATGGACGCAAACATGTGGCGAGCAACTTGGAGCAAGCCTTACGCCTTTGTAAAGAATGGAATCTCCCTCTCAAAGATGGGGAGCTTAGGGAGAAAAACACACTACTACGACCAATCTTGGAGGAATGGTCTCAAGCGTGAGCAGCTTGCAACAAGGAACTGGCTTAGTCTTCTGGAACAGAAAACGGAAATCTGGAGGAGGTCCTCTGGTGGTTGATATTTATCAGGGGAACTTTGATGGCTTCGTTCTTTTTGGTTATACAAATTGAGAGCAGTAAAACCTGTTGAGGTAGGACTGTCCGGGTCTGAGAAGTCGGGGGTCATTTATAGCAGGACCCCATTACTTACGGCTATCGGGACTTGGATATGGATCATTCACCAGGATCTTTGGAACTCTGGCTTTTGGTTTTGTGTTTGTTTTATTTTTTTCCTTATATGGAGATTTTTCATGCAGCCTTTTTTATTTTTTACTGCTTCCCAAATTTTATGGTTTTTTGTGCTGTTTTTCTCCAAATTTGGTACTTTTTCTGGTACTGGTCCAAGTTTGGGACTTATGTCAGGGCCCAGGCTGTTTGTGGCCTATTAAGCTTTTGCTGGGCTCCCGATACCTTTGACAGGCAGCCTGCAAAGGCTCTCTGTATGTGTGCCTTAGAGGGCATTGTTATTAGTTTGAATGTTATTTGTGTTTGTGTTTACTGTTTTTTACATTCACAGTGGCAGTACTTCACAGTCGGATCTACAGGGTTGGGGAAAAGGGGTGAGAAGCAATTTGTTCATGTGGGTGCCAATGCCCAGGATAAGTATGAGTTTGTATGTTTCATGGCATGTTTGGTAAGCCTGAACAGGGGAGTATATCCCACCAGTATACCTTATACACAGCAGCGACACTTAGCATTCTTGGTCACACTCATAGATGGTGATTAAGTTTTTATCTGTAAATGCCAAGGGCTTAAATTCCCCTTACAAGAGGTCAATACTATGGAAGGAGGCACTGAGGTCCAATGCGGACATTTTGTGTATACAGGAGACTCATTTAAACAGTGAAGATACGAGTAGATTAAAACATAAAAGATTCCCTCATGTGATTTTAGCACCGGCAAATAGGAAAAAAGGTGGGGTGTAGATTGCAATAAGGGACACGGTGGCCTTTTCCCTAACTAACCAAATTATAGATTCTCATGGAAGGTACATTATACTACAGTGTTTAATCAACAACATCCCATACACACTGGTAACCATATATGCCCCCAACACAGGACAATATACTCACATTAAGAAAATAATAGCAAAAGCTATTAAAGTCAAGAAAGGTTCTCTTATAATAGTAGGGGATTTTAATGTAGCGTTGTGGCCCAATATGGATACTACAACCAGATCAAATAAACTCAATCCCAGCCCACTTGCCAAACTTTGTCACATGCAAGAACTGTATGATATTTGGAGACTTAAAAACCCATCTACACGAGATTATACGTTTCTTTCTCACCCGCATAATACGTACACGAGAATTGATTTTTTTCTAGTTGATAAAACAATAATCCCTCGAGTATTAACCGCTAACATAGGTACTATAACTTGGAGCGACCATGCTCCTATCACACTGGAAATAGAAGAGAAGCATGTCATAGATAGATCCCCAATTTGGAGGCTCAATACTTATATCCTGAACCACCCCACGTATGCTTCGCAAACGCAACAACCCATTCAAGATTATTTTATACAAAATGATAATGGAGAAGTGTCGGACGCAACACTATGGTGTGCACATAAGGCAGTAATGAGGGGGCATTTTATAAAGCAGGCTTCCCATTATATAAAATCTACGCAAAATGCAGTATATGATATTCAAACCAAATTGGGAAGATTACATAGATTGCACAAAAGATCATACTCTCCCACAAGAGCGGCTGAGATTTCAGACCTTCATAAAAGGCTACATGAGCTTAATTTACATACATAGGAGAAAGCCCTCCAAAAACTCAAAATGAAATATTATTGGCATGGAAATAAATCTGGGGAATTAATGGCCAAACAGGTGAAAATACGTGCAGCAAAATCCCGTATCCCATATTTAAATGGCCCCAATAAGGGAAAAATAATAGATCCTCAGAGAATCGCAAACGAATTTGCCAACTATTATGAATCTTTATACAATTTAAAAGGAGATAATCAAACCCACCAACCAAGTGATGCAGAAATAGGGAGATTCTTAGATTCAATAAATTTACCCACGCTATCACCCATACAGAAAGAAAAATTATCTCAGGAATTCACAATATTGGAAATTCATAGAGCTATTGAT
Source organism: Dendrobates tinctorius (assembly GCF_039654945.1). Taxonomy (NCBI): domain Eukaryota; kingdom Metazoa; phylum Chordata; class Amphibia; order Anura; family Dendrobatidae; genus Dendrobates; species Dendrobates tinctorius. Next base: position 26,103,151 of record NW_027361788.1, on the reverse strand, counting down.
ACTTTGAAGCTAAATAAGGCCCCTGGACCAGATGGCATCCCAAACAACTATTATGTAAAATATAAAAATCTGATCTCTCCTTACTTGGCGAGAGTATTCAAAGAAGCCACCAAGAAAGGTGCCTTTCCAGCAGAAATGCTGAAGGCTCATATTATTACCCTACCCAAACCAGGAAAGGATCCAAATACCCCGGCAAACTTTCGACCAATTTCGCTTTTGAACACGGACGTTAAACTATTTGCTAAAGTACTATCCTTGAGACTTCTAGACATCCTTCCCGAGCTGATCCATTGGGATCAGGTTGGATTTGTCAAAAATAGACAAACCAGTGATGGAACCAGACGCCTTGTTGATCTGATTGCTGAGGTGGAGGGGAGTCGGGCGCCTTCTCTGCTCCTGTCATTGGATGCGGAGAAGGCGTTTGACAGAATCCACTGGGGATTTATGGAAAGGACGCTTAGATGTTTTGGATTTGGGGGACCCGTTCTGTCTTCCATTATGGCTTTATACTCTGGGCCCTCGGCCCAGGTATATGCAAATGGGTATTTGTCTCCTGGGTTTAATATCACAAACGGAACGAGGCAGGGGTGCCCTCTCTCCCCATTGATATTCGTCTTATTGATGGAACCATTCGCCCAGGCTATAAGAATGGAGAAAGAAATCTCTGGAATCAGAGTGGGTACTATGGAAAATAAGATAGGTCTATTTGTTGACGACGTTATATTATGTGTCACGAATCCTGAAGTATCCCTGCCCCACATATTTAGACTTATTACCCAATTCGGAAAAGCTAGCTATTACAAAATTAATTTAAGTAAATGTTTAATCCTTGACATGGGTATCCCACAGACTACAAAGGAGAAACTAATGGAACAATATCCTTTGACATGGAGGGCTGACTCAATTCCATTCTTAGGGATTCAATTAACCTACCCAATCAAAAATTTTGGGAAAACAAATTACACACGTTTACTACAGAATATCCATAAGGAGTTGCAGTCATTTTCCAAAGCAATGATTTCCTGGTTGGGCCGGATTTCAGTGGTAAAAATGATGGTATTACCCCAAATTTTATATTATTTTCGCAACTTGCCTGTCCAAGTCCCACTTCACACACTCCAAAAACTCCAGTCTGCTTTGATGAATTACATATGGAACCAACGGAGACCGAGAGTATCAGCGAAATTCTTGTATTTGCCAATAAGAAGGGGGGGCTGGGTTGCCCATGTGTACGAGCATATTATCGTGCTACGTTGATAGATCAGCTAAGATGTTGGTGGGATGGAAACTCTACAAAGGCTTGGGTAAAACTGGAAGCGCAAATAGTGGGGCATCCCTCTAAGGCCTCGTATATGTGGCATCTCAGACTGGCCAAAAAGAAGCAATTGCCAAGACACCCTACGATACGAGCAGGAGCAAACACCTGGTTGCAGACGATAGGACAAAATTTACTCCCTACAAGAATACATAAGCTTCCTATAAATGTAGTGGGTAACTTGATCCAAAATTTGGAATTGGGAGAATGGATCGCGAAGGGACTACTAAAAGTTGGAGATATTATGAGTAACTCGGTCCTTAGACCGTTTAGTGATCTAGTTAGAATGTTTGGGGTACACCTCCAAATTAGACACCTGCTAACAAGTATTAAAACGGATCAACAGAATTTGGTCTCACCATACGAAAACTTCTTTGAAGTCAACAAGGATACAAAAGGGGGAATATCAAGGGCGTATGAGGTCTTGAATGACGTGGGCGGTTCGCACTCCCTATCATTTGTGGGGAAATGGGAAATTGATTTAAAAACACATTTTCGGGAAGAACAATGGGATTACTCTTTTCAAATACACAAAAAAATGTCCCATTGTATTAATCATTTGGAGATATGAAGAAAAATTTTATATAGATGGTATTATACGCCAACGCGTTTACAGAAAATTTATCCTCAATTATCAGACCGGTGCTGGAGGTGTAATAAACAGCCAGGCTCGTTGTTACACATCTGGTGGGAGTGTGAGCTGATTCAGCCTGTATGGGCGGAGACACAACAATGTTTAAGCTCGATACTGGGCTATGGTGTGGAGATGGGGCCCGAAACTGCATTGCTGTCCATAGGCCTGGAAGATATGGATCATAACGATGCAATAATAACTGTACAATTTTTGACTGTGGTTAGAGGATGTATTGCGAGTAAATGGAAAACTTTGCATGTTCCTACTGTTCAAGAAATAAGGGCTAAGATGCGATATAATTGTAGTATGGAAAAGATGATAGCAATCAGTAATAATAAAGGGTATAAGTTTGAAGTTACTTGGGGAAAATGGCTGGAGTACTCGGATTCTAGGCGAGATTAGGTTAAGGGGCATATAGGAGTTCAGGCTGTCTGGTGTAGAGGTGGAGGCTCAATCATTGGGGTTTCAATGTTGTATAATGATTGTTAAATTTTGAAACTGGAAACTAGAAAAGAGATAAACCTTTTTGCTCTTTTGCTGTTTTCTATTATTGAAGGATTTTTAAGTCTTCTTTCTGTGCTATTTCAGTGTTAGGATTTAGTGTTAGGTACCCGTAAACGTGGAGACCTTTGGCGCAGGTTACGGGCTCACGTATTTTGGCCAAAATATCAGCTAATACTCCACATTTTTTAATGTTTTTTTTGCACTTTTTATTCAGGGTGCAGTTGGGCCCATTTGGTCTTGTAAACTGCGGTGTCTGTTCACATGGCATGCATTTTGATAGCGCTGGGCCAGTCCGCCTGAGTTAATAGAAGGGTGTCACTACTAGGCTGGTCTGGATGCTGTGCATGGCCATAGTGTGAACAGCGCCGCATACAAGTTTTTTATTGTGCATTAACATACCAGGCAACCGCCCCCTCCATGTATTGGTAGGTTGTGAGCGGTTGTTTCATCGGTATTCTTGCACCTGTGTTGCCATCTTAATTATATGGGTCCACTGCAGCCCTTTTGCTGTTTTCTATTATTGGAGGATTTTTAAGTCCTCTTTCTGTGCTATTTCAGTGTTGCAAATATTGAAGTAAAAAAAAAAAACACCAAATACTCAACGTGTGAAGCATCACTTGCCAATAGATGCTACTGCGCATGTGCAGCCGCCATTTTGTTGAAGGAACTTTTTTTTTTTTTAAGACCACAGTCCCACTCCAGAGCACAAGCATCTCATTAACTAAAAACTGCAAACACAAGTTAAACAACAACCACAAGGCAGATTTGTATAATTTTAATCAGTGTAACAACGCCAACCTGACACTGTCTGTAGTTTAATTAGCAAAATCCTGATGTCAGGTTCGCTCTAAAGTCCAGACATTAGCAAATTGTATGTAGTGGAAATCAGGAGTATGAAAGTAGCATTCAGGCTGTGTGCCCACGTTGCGTTTTACCCGCGGCAGGGAGTTGCCGAAATGCCTCACAGCTAACAACCTTGCCATGTTTTTTGAGGGAATCCCCCCCATTCATCCTAGACATGTGGGGGTATGACTGCAATCAGCTACGAAGGACACACTTCTCGCAATATTAGACTAATAAATCACACTGACAACAAAGCTAAATAAATACAGCAAGCATAGTACAAAACAAAGATAAATATGAAAGTAAATAATATAATAATGTAATAAGTACAAATGCTACAACACTACACAAATAGGATTATTACAAATATATATATAGTAACATAGCGATCACTAGCGGGTTGGGGTGTACTTGCTCGGTAGCGATGTAACATGCAGAAGGACTCTACTTTTCTTTAAAAGTTCACCTGGGTTTATTGCTCCACATCCCTAGCAGCACAAACACAAAGTAAAACAGCCATTAGATCCGGCAAAACAAAATAACAATGTCTATAAACAGGGCTTGGTTCCGTCAGACCTGTGGGCACAAAGGCTGTGCCATGTCCAGCACGCAGGCTCTATAGCCTAAACACAGTCTTTCTGACCCTGGTCAGCATACCACGGATCCCTGTCTGTTACCTATTGGTGTCAGTCACACAGGTTCCTGGATGCCTCTTATCCTCAGAGGTATCCCACAACGTCTCTCACTGACCCCGGTCAGTAGCACTCACAGTTGGCAGACCGTCCACTCCGGAGGTATCTTATAGCCCTCCTTCCTCTGGCTCAGACTAGCCAGCACTGCCACATGTGCCAAACACACAGGCTCCATTAGGTAGCCTCTAACCACAGCCTCAGGTGAGGTAACATCACATGAACTGGTCAGGTGATCATGACATCACCGCAGGTCCTTAAACATACACAACCACATACAGGCTTCATTTGGGTATTCAGACACACACCCCTTGGGTGGGTATGTAGGTGACTGGACCCACTCATCTCTCCAAGTCACCTGGACACCTCCCAATGTATAGCAAAAACCCTCAGCAGTAGATCTGCTGAGCAAAACATGCCCAGGCTTCCATCACATGCCCACCCACATCTGCAATACATACCACCCATCAATCACATGTCCAGTTGCCATGCCACATATTCCCCCCTCTGCCTAAAGCCATGGGGCTTGCCAATTTCTATTACCCGACCAGAGATCCTTCTCGGTTGTCTCTGCCAGTCAAACCGTCTGTCAAAATTGGGCCCTGCTACTGAACCCTTTTGTAAATACCGATCACATCTATTAATAGAGATAACCCCTTGACAGACCACCCGCACCCCTGGCGGTCAGTATGGTGTCGCGATTCCCTTGCACCCTTACCCTTGTCTGGACTGACTTTGTCACCACGTCTGTTACGTTACAGGGTCTCCCGCCTAGGTCACTCAGCCTTGAGCTAATTGAGGCGTCACTACTTCTACCTCTTCTGTCAGACCACCTTCTGTTATCTCTCTGCTGGCCATTTCTCCCATGGTCTTTATTGCCTGGAGAGCAGTCCTTTCATTTATCTCTATGTCCTCTGTTGGCATCAGCTTGAGGACTTCCTTCCAGTCTTTAGAGAACCTCTTCGTCTCGCTATACCATGAATTGAAGGTGGCGGCCATCTGTATTCCATTTCCTGCAGCTCTCTATTGATCTGCTCCCTCTCAAGTCTTAGCTGCTCGACCTTTTAGGTATGCCACGCGATACTCCAGGAGCATCCAAATATTCCCCAGGCTCTCCATGGACCCGATAACAAGGAATGGCACCATCCCGTCTTCACCCACGACCTGGGCCTCGTCATCAGCCGGAATCCTCACTCTCTTCACACCGGATCTATTCACAATCTCCTGCATCACTTTCTCAAGTCTTCCGATGACTTTCCTCACCAGACCTCTGGGAACTTGAATGATGTCCTCCACAAAGCCCAGCTGACTTTGTGCTTTCCTCACACGCTCCAGACGTCGAGCGGCTTCGTTATTTCTCAACAAGATCATCTGCTTTGTGCGGAGGCATTGTAGGTGCATGTCCCTCAGGATAGCCACCCGCTTCACTGTGACTTTCTTAGTCGACAGTATGACCAACTGCTTTGTCTCTGGTGCCCAGTTCACACTACATGCTTCTATTACCTTTCTAAAGGCCTTATGCACATCCTTACTGGCACACGCTTCTCGCATGTCTTCGGGGACCTCTATTATGCACTTGAAAACCGAAGTCTCACCTTCTTGAACATACTGTTGGACCTCTTTGTCCTGAGCATCAGTGCAGTTTTCCAAGACATCGACGCCCATTGTGTGGCCATCTGCATGGCACTTCCTCTGCTGGATTTCTTCCTCCGTTGAGTCTCCTTCCTTGGTCAGCCTCTCCAGCTCACTCTCCTTCATTGCGGTAAGCTCGGGAGAGCACGACAGTTCGACTTCCCAGTCATCCGTGTATTCTGGAGCTGGGCATTGACCTCCTTCTCTATCTTGAGCTCTCGGAGAACTTTATCCTGCTCCTCTGCCAGACAGCAATGCTCATCCTCTCTCTGCAGAAGCTCCTGTTGATGCTTCTCTTGGGCTTCTCTGAGCACCTCCGTATCTGTCAATAGGGTCTTGTTCATAGTTTGACACGCTGACAGGTGACCTCTGAGCTTAGAGACTTCCTTCTCCAGCTCATCCACTCTGTGCTCAATCACTTGTCTCAGGACCCTTTCTCGCTCGTCTGTCTCTTTAAGCAGCTCTAACTCATGGTCCTGCTCTCTTTAGGCCAGCACGTGTTGCACCATCACTTCTTTAATTAGATTTTCAGAAGGGCTTTCTTGCCCATCCATACTCTGCCTCTTCAGAGCTCCACCTGTTCCTGCATCTGCCTCTGTGGTCTCTGCAGGGACCTACTACAGGTCTGTTTTAATTCCAGCCCATCAACAACTCCCTCTGTGCTGGGGTTTGTCAGAGATAAAGTGACCTCTTTACTACACACTCTTTCCCTTGTGTTTGCGTCACAGTCTGAATTTGAGTCACCCCCACTCATTCTGTCATCCTGTAACAGCAAGTCTCCACTCAAACAGGTGTCGGACCCCTTTCTTGGAGGTACCCCATTTCCCATGGTCACACGTTTGGTCACCCCAGCTAAGTCCCCGAGTTGGTCAGACTCACACTTTCTTTCGGTCACCCAAACTCTGGACTATCGCCTTTAGGTGGCGCTACCTCCTCCTCCTTATACATCCTATTAACAGGAACCCCACAGCCGGCTGCTGTAGTGGGGCTTCCATACTACGGTGCCATCCCCCCTCTGAGCAACCCCACACTTCATCAACTTCTCATACATCTTCAAAGAACACAAAGTCCCGGCCCCTCTCAAAGGGGTACAATAAGTTCGGTGTTATACCGCCATCTTGGCATTTGACACTTTTGGACATATCAACCATCACTCTGTCCACAGTATAGTCCACAGTGACCCTATGGATGCAGCGAACCTTGACCTTTTTTCTCGGTCAGACAAAGAACGAGAGGAGTTCCCGTCAGAGTCACTTGACTCTGATTCTAGTCGTCCAAAGACTCCTTCACAGTGTAACATCACGGTACACACCTGCGGCCTGTTGTCACACGGAAAGTCTATGCCGCATATGGAATAAGAGTAACAAACACCGCTGTTCCTCAGACATGTTCACTGAGGTAACCAGTGCCGCCCCTTTTGTAGGCAACGCCACCTTTTTGCCACTATCCTCTTTGGGGACTCCACCTCCCTCTTGGACTCCACCCCTTTTTTGGCCACCACCCTTGTTTGTGTCTCCGCCCCCTTTCAGTGCTCCACTCCTTTTTTAGGTGCACGCCGTGGACCCCCATGTCTCTCTACATGGCCCTCACTGCCTGTGCACGGCAGTCTATCTGCCCCAACAGTTCCTCCCAGCATGGCTCTGCACTGTTCTCCTATGTCACCTCACCAGCTCCTGTGGGTGCTACTGCAGTTCCTGCTGCTGCAGAACCTCTTGCTGCAACTGCTCCCACAACTGCAGCTCCTGCTGCTGCAGGGCCTCTTGCTGCAAGGCTCCGCACCACTCTACACAGCTCTGCAAACCTTCTACGGCTCTGTGTTAAGGATGTTTACCACCTTTGTAACCCCGCTGAGTTTCCGCCAATTTTCGTGGCCCGCCGAGCCACAGCAAGCTGACTTGCAAAAAAAAAATCTTTGTGACCCCGCCGAGCCACAGCAATCACTTCCACGCATGCTTAGTGGACCGTTGCCCCTAGCAACCAAGTTTATAGACATCATCCGTTGCCCATAGCATCAAGGCTACAAAAGTGCCCTTAGTATTCTCCACCAATTGTGACGTAGTGATCACTAGCGGGTTGGGGTGTACTTGCTTGGTAGTGATATAACATGCAGGAGGACTCTACTTTTCTTTAACCCCTTCCTGCCGTCCGACGTACTATCCCGTCCATGGGACCCGGGCCCCTATGCCCATGGACGGGATAGTACGTCTACTGCGATCAGCGGCGCCCACGTGGTGAGCGCTGCTGATCGCGGCCGGGTGTCAGCTGATTATCACAGCTGACACCTGGCACAATGTGTCAGGGGCGGTCACGGACCGCCCCCGACACGTTAACCCCTTGCACACCGCGATCAAACATGATCGCGGTGTACCGGGGGTTAAAGGGAAGCATCGGCAGGGAGGGGGCTCCCTCCGTGCTTCCCTGAGCCCCCCAGGGCAGCGCAATGTGCAGCGCTGCTGTGGGGGGATCCTTTCCTGCAGGCCCCCGAATCCAAGATGGCGACGGGGGCCTTCGGGGGCCTGCAGGAAGCTGGCTTCCTCAGTGCCTGCTAAGTGCAGGCAAGAGGAAGTCTTCTTCAATGCCTGTGACAGATTGCTGATCTGTCACAGTGATCTGTGATGTGACAGATCAGCGATCTGTCACAGGACAGTGATGTCCCACCTGGGACTATTTAATAAAGTTAAAAAAAAAAATAAAAGTGTTAAAATAATTTAAAAAAAAATCGCCAAATAAATTCGAAAAAAAAAAAAAATATTCCCCCAATAAATCCATTTTTTGCAAATAAAAAAAAAAACAATAAAAGTACACATATTAGGTATCGCCGCGTCCGTAACGACCCGCCCTATAAAACTGTTCCATTAGTTAACCCCTTTAGCGAACCCCTTAAAAAATAAAAATAAAAAACGAAGCAAAAAATAATGATTTATTATCATACCGCCAAACAAAAAGTGTAATAACGCGCGATCAAAAAGACGCATATAAATATCCATGGTACCGCTGAAAACGTCATCTTGTCCCGCAAAAAACGAGCCACCATACAGCATCATCAGCGAAAAAATAAAAAAGTTATAGCTCGCAGAATAAAGCGATGCAAAAATAATTATTTTTTATATAAATTAGTTTTCATTGCATAAAACCGACAAAACATAAAAAATGACCTAAATGAGGTATCGCTGTAACCGTACTGACCCGAAGAATAAAACCGCTTTATCAATTTTACCGCACGCGGAACGGTGTAAACGCACCCCCCCCCCAAAAGAAATTCATGAAACGCTGGTTTTTGTTCATTCTGCGTCCCAAAAATCGGAATAAAAAGCGATCAAAAAATGTCACGTGCCCAAAAATGGTACCAATAAAAACGTCAACTCGTCCCGCAAAAAATAAGACCTCACATGACTCGGTGTGTCAAAATACGGAAAAATTATAGCTCTCAATATGTGGTGATGCAAAAACTATTTTTACAATAAAAAGCGTCTTTTAGCGTGCGACAGCTGCCAAACATAAAAACCGCCATAAATAGTAAATCAAACCCCCCGTTATCACCCCCTTAGTTAGGGTTAGGGCTGAGATTAGGGTTAGGGGTGTGTTGGGGTTCGGGTTAGAGTTAGAATTGGGGGTTTCCACTGTTTGGGCACATCAGGGGCTCTCCAAATGCAACATGGCGTCTGATCTCAATTCCAGCCAATTCTGAGTTGAAAAAGTCAAATGGTGCTCCTTCCCTTCCAAGCTCTGCCATGCGCCCAAACAGTGTTTTACCCCCACATGTAGGGTATCCGCCTACTCAGGACAAATTGCAAAACAATTTTTGGGGTCCAATTTCTCCTGTTACCCTTAGGAAAATAAAAAATTGGGGGCAAAAATATCATTTTTGTGGAAAAAAATGATTTTTTTTATTTTCACGTCCGAGTGTTATAAACTTCTGTGAAGCACTTGGGGGTTCAAAGTGCTCACCACACATCTAGATAAGTTCCGTGGGGGGTCTAGTGTCCAAAATGGGGTCACTTGTGGGGAGTTTCAATAGTTTAGGTACATCAGGGGCTCTCCAAACGCACATGACACCCGCAGACCATTCCATCAAAGTCTGCATTCCAAAACGTCACTGCTTCCCTTCCGAGCCCCGACGTGTGTCCATACAGTAGTTTTCTCCCACATATGGGGTGTCAGCGTACTCAGGACAAATTGGACAACAACTTTTGGGGTCCAATTTCTCCTGTTACCCTTGGGAAAATGAAAAAATTGGGGACTAATTGATCATGTTTGTGGAAAAAATACGATTTTTTTATTTTCACGCCCGGGCATTATAAACTTCTGTGAAGCCCTTGGGGGTTCAAAGTGCTCACCACACACCTAGATAAGTTCCTTAGGGGGTCTCGTTTCCAAAATGGGGTCATTTGTGGGGGTTTCCACTGTTTAGGTACATTAGGGGCTCTCCAAAGGCAACATGACACCCGCAGACCATTCCATCAAAGTCTGCATTCCAAAACGTCACTACTTCCCTTCCGAGCCCTGACGTGTGTCCATACAGTAGTTTTATCCCACATATGGGGTATCAGCGTACTCAGGACAAATTGGACAACAACTTTTGGGGTTCAATTTCTCCAGTTACCCTTTGGAAAATAAAAAAATTGGGGACTAATTGATCATATTTGTGGAAAAAATACGATTTTTTTATTTTCATGCCCTGGCATTATAAACTTCTGTGAAGCCCTTGGGGGTTCAAAGTGCTGACCTCACATCTAGATAAGTTCCTTAGGGGGTCTAGTTTTCAAAATGGGGTCATTTGTGGGGGGTTTCCACTGTTTAGGTACATTAGGGGCTCTCCAAAGGCAACATGACACCCGCAGACCATTCCATCAAAGTCTGCATTCCAAAACGTCACTACTTCCCTTCCGAGCCCCGACGTGTGCCCATACAGTAGTTTTCTCCCACATATGGGGTATCAGCATACTCAGGACAAATTGGACAACAACTTTTGGGGTCCAATTTCTCCTGGTACCCTTGGGAAAATAAAAAAATGGTGACTAAAAGATCATGTTTGTGGAAAAAATACGATTTTTTTATTTTGACGCCCGGGCGTTATAAACTTCTGTGAAGCCCATGGGGGTTCAAAGTTCTCACCGCACATCTAGATAAGTTCCTTAGGGGGTCTAGTTTCCAAAATGGTGTCATTTGTGGGGGGTTTCCACTGTTTTGGTACATCAGGGGTTTTCCAATAGCGACATGGTGTCCGATCTCAATTCCAGCCAAAAACGTCAAATAGCGCTGCTTCCCTTCCGAGCTCTGCCATGCGCCAAAATAGTGGTTTACCCCCACATGTGGGGTTTCAGCGTACCCAGGACAAATTGCACAATAACTTTTAGGGTCCTGTTACCCTTGGAAAAATAAGAATTGAGGGTGAAAAGATCATTTTTGTGGAAAAAATATGATTTTTTAATTGTACGGCTTTATGTTATAAACTTCTGTGAAGCCCTTGGGGGTTCAAAGTTCTCACCACACATCTAGATAAGTTCCTTGGGGGGGTCTAGTTTCCAAAATGCGGTCACTTGTAGGGGGTTTCCACTGATTAGGTACATCAGGGACTCTCCAAACGTGACATGGCGTCCAATCTGAATTCCAGCCAATTTTGCATTGAAAAAGTCAAACGGCGCTCCTTCCATTCTGAGCTCTGCCATGCGCCGAAACAGTCGTTCCCCCTCACATATCAGGTATCAGCGTACTCAGGACAAATTGCACAATAACTTTTGCAGTCCAATTTCTCCTGTTACCCTTGGTAAAAAAAAAAAATTGAACCTGAAGTATTTTTTTTATGAAAAAAAGTTAGATGTTCATTTTTTTTTAAATATTCAAAAAAATTCCTGTGATGCACCTAAAGGGTTAATAAACTTCTTGAATGTGGTTTTGAGCACCTTAAGGGGTGCAGTTTTTAGAATGGTGTCACTTTTGGGTATTTTCTATCATATAGACCCCTCAAAGTGGCTTCAAATGTGATGTGGTCCTAAAAATAAAATGGTGTTGTAAAAATGAGAAATCGCTGGTCAACTTTTAACCCTTATAACTTCCTAACAAAAAAAAATTTTGGTTCCAAAATTGTGCTGATGTAAAGTAAACATGTGGGAAATGTTAGTTATCAAGTTTTTTTGTGTGCCGTATCTCTGTGATTTAAGGGCATAAAAATTCAAAGTTGGAAAATTGCAAAATTTTTAAAATTGTCGCCAAATTTCCGTTTTTCTCACAAATAAACGCAAGTTATTTGAATGAAATTTTACCACTAACATGAAGTACAATATGTCACGAGAAAACAATGTCAGAATCACCAGGATCCATGGAAGCGTTCCAGAGTTATGACCTCATAAAGGTACAGTGGTCAGAATTGTAAAAATTGGCCCGGTCATGAACGTGCAAACCACCCTTGGAGGTGAAGGGGTTAAAAGTTCACCTGGGTTTATTGCTCCACATCCCCAGCAGCACAAACACAAAGTAAAACAGCCTTTAGATCTGGCAAAACAAAATAACAATGTCCATAAACAGAGCTTGGAAAAAAAATGGAAAGAGAGGCGCAATGAGTGTACCTGTGTTAAAATTGGCTTCCCTAACTAAATAAACAGGGTGCTCACCTTGGGAGGTTGTGCCACCCTTGCACAACTTCGGTGTAAACGTTAGTGGTGGGTGGGGAACGTCTTCTCTCACCTAGGGAGGGCACTGTACGTGGCTGTCAGCAAACTCCATTCTCCTGTTCGGTCCGTCATCCTGTAGCCGGCCCCAGCCGTAGGTACGGTTCCAAAGATCCTGGAGTTTTTAAGTGTCGCCCAGCAACCACAAGTCCCCTCACACCCAACTGCCCTCCAAGCTGCTCCTGTCGCTAGTCCTCAAAAAGAGGAAATTTAGTAAAGTACTGCAAAAAAAAGCGGTCTATAGGAGAGGCAAAGACCAATAAAAAAGTTTAAAACTCAGCTTTTAATCTTCCTCCAATACCCACAACGCGTTTCCACGGTCACAACCGTCTTCCTCAGGTGGAAGTACTTTTCATAAACAGAGCTTGACTCCATCAGGTCTGTGGGCACACAGGCTGTGCCATGTCCAGCACGCAGGCTCTATAGCCTAAACACAGTCTTTCTGACCCTGGTCAGCATACCACGGATCTCTGTCTGTTACCTGTTGGTGTCAGCCACAAAGGTTCCTGGATGCCTCTTATCTTCAGAGGTATCCCACAACGTCTCTCCTTGACCCCGGTCAGTAACTCTCACGGTTGTCAGACCGTCCACTCCGGAGGTATCTCATGGTCCTCCTTCCTCTGGCTCAGACTAGCCAGCACCTTCACATGTGCCAAACACACAGGCTCAAACACACAGGCTCCATTAGGTAGCCTCTAACCACACCCACAGGTGAGGTAACATCACATGCACTGGTCAGGTGATTATGACATCACCGCAGGTCCTTAAACATACTGTCATGGTTAGGACATGGTTAATGTCCTGTTCTCACAGGGTTAACTTTTGTCGGCCTCTCTTTGGATCTGGGAGGGGTATTTATACTCACTCCAGACTAGGATTCCTTGTCAGCTATACTGTTATTCTGGCTGTGTCTGACCCCCCTGGTGTGTGTGTATACTGCATTGGTTGTTTGATTCCCGTATATGACCCGGTCTGTCCCCTCACTCTGTGCTCCGTCTCTCGTTTTGGTACTACTGTCTTCTCCGGTTCTGACCTCCTGGCTTGGCTATCATTACTCCGTTACAGTTTGTCCCTATTGTACCGTCCATTGCCCGTTCTGGTTTTCTGATCTATTGCTACGTCCTGACTATTCGCTCTGTCTAAACCTTTGGTACTGTCCTGCTATCTCGTGCTTTGACCTGGCTTGATCTGATTAACGTCCCTGTCTATGCCCCTTGGTAACTTGTCCCGTAGTTACCTTTCTAGGAGTTTCCGTGCAGCTCCTAGCTCTGTGGAGCTTAGGTCACACCCCCAGCAGTCACGTTCTTCAGGTCCTGATAGTCTGAAGCTCGCATCATCTCTGCTGCTGCCCCATATCTTTGAGCACTGTTTTTGTACTCAGGACACGCGCACTGGCTCAGTGAGCAAGTGCAAGTGCGGTGTTCCTGACATTATAGCTGACCATTTCACTTTTTTTTTCCTCTGAAGGAAAAAAAAAGTGTGTTATCCTCATGGATCCCATACAAGCTTTGGCTGATCGAGTCAAGCACCTGACCCAAATGTTCCACAAACTTAATGTGGAACAGCGAACGATGACCCACACCCAGCAACAGTTGGTGGTTACTGTGCAGGGGGCTGTCGCTGCAAGGGCTCCTTGTGCTGGGGATAGAGATGTCATTGGCATCCCCCGAATCTCCGGTCAAATTGCCAGACCCTTTCTCAGGGGATAAAAGGGAGTTCAGGTCATTCAGAGAAGGATGCAAGCTTATTTTTTTTCTCTGAGGCCCCGCTCCTCCGGGGATGAGTTCCAGAGGGTGGGGGTTGTCATTTCCCTACTTCGGGGGACTCCACAGGCATGGGCTTTCTCTCTCTCTCTCTTCCTCTGCTCCTGAACATATGTCTGTGAATTTGTTCTTTGAGGCTCTGGGGCACATTTATGATGAGCCTGATAGAGTGCGTCTGGCAGAGGATATGGTGATGAGTGTGACACAGGGGAGGCACTCTGCTGAATGGTTCTGCTCAGAGTTTAGACGTTGGACCACCGAAGTATCCTGGAAAGATGCCGCCCTGAGGGGGTTGATCTGCAGGGGCCTGTCTGACCGTCTGCAGGACACTCTGGCATTACATCCTCCCCCTGATACCCTGGAGGATGCCATGATGCAGGCAATCCGTATGGACCGGAGACTCCATGCTAGAGGAATTATGCAACAAGAGTCTCCCTTTTACCCCAAATTGTGTGACATTGCACCTGTATCTGAGCCCATGGAGGTTGGGTCATTCTCGGTTAAGGAGAAAGAGAGAAGGCACCGTAGAGACAACCTACTATGCTTTTAATGCGGAGCCTCTGGACATTGGAAAAGGAATTGCCCCTCCTGCCCTTCTTCAGAGAAACCATCAGAGAAACGACTGAGTCTGGGCAACAATCGAGGAGGTTGTCCAGACTCCCAGGTACATTTTTTTTACGTACAAAGATGGTGCTCCAGGTTGAATTGGAACTTGCTGGCGGTCCTGTTATGACCACCGTCTTTGTTGACTGTGGTTCCTCCATTAATCTGATTGATGCCCAAGTTGTGACTCTTAATAAGATAGGGACAGTCAGGTTAAAAGATCCTGTTAAAATTGTGTCTGTGGATTCATCCCCTCTTACCCGGGATGGAATTTGCTTTATGTCTGAAGTTTTTTCTATGAAAATGGGTTCTACTCATGTGGAAAAATTAAGTTGTTTCATTATGAATAATCTGCCTGCAGGACTGGTATTGGGAATGCCCTGGTTGCAACGCCACAATCCTCTCATTGATTGTGTGAAGGGGGAGATCATCCGATGGGGATGTAATGATAATGGTCTGTGATTCCTTTTGTCAATCCGATAAGATCTGTATCTGTGTCGTCTGTCGGTCTGGAGGGTATTCCGGAGTACCTGAGAGACTTTGAAGACGTGTTTTCCGAAAGCGAGGCTGAGGCGCTCCCACCACATAGACCATTTGATTGTTCTATTAGTACCTGGAGCCAAATTACCCAAGGCTTGTTTGTTTAATTTGTCCGGGCCTGAGTGCCAAGCTATGAAAGAGTATATCAAAGAGAGCCTTCGCAAGGGGCATATTCGGCCCTCGGTCTCACCCGTGGCAGTGGGGTTTTTCTTTGTAAAGAAAAAAGATGGTGGGTTGCGACCGTGCCTCGACTTTCGGGAACTGAACAAAATTATTGTTAAGAACACGTACCCTCTCCCATTGATTCCTGATCTATGTAACCAACTCACGGGGGCCAAATGGTTTTCTAAGCTCGATTTACGATGGGCTTATAACCTTATAAGGATCCAGGAGGGGGAAGAATGGAAAATGGCGTTCCTGACAACTGAGGGGCTGTTTGAAAACCTGGTTATGCTCTTCGGCCTCACTAACGCTCCTGCTGTTTTTCAGAACTTCATTAATGTTGTTTTTTCTGACTTGATTGGGCGTTACCTAATCATCTACTTGGATGACATCTTGATATACTCTGAGGACAGTCAGTCACACTTAGACCATTTACATACGGTTCTTATGAGACTCCGGGAGAACCATTTGTATGCTAAGCTGGAGAAGTGCTCATTTTTTATGCAAGAACTGTCTTTTCTGGGTGTAATTGTATCCAGGGAGGGATTCCGCATGGATCCAAGGAAGGTTCAGGCCATTACCGATTGGGTGCAGCCTCATGACCTGAAGGGGTTGCAGCGATTTCTGGGCTTCGCTAATTATTATAGGAAGTTCATTAAAGGGTTCTCGCAGGTGGTGAAACCCTTGACGGACCTTACTCTTAAAGGGGCAGATGTAAAAAATTGGTCCGTGGCCACAAAAAATTCCTTCCTTACATTAAAGAAGTGTTTTACCACAGTCCCTGTGTTGGTACAACTCGATTCGTCAAGACCTTTTATCGAGGTCGACGCTTCGGAGGTGGGGGTGGGGGCAGTATTGTCACAGGGCCCCTCTACCCTGACTAACCTCAAACCCTGTGCCTTTTTCTCTAAGAAGTTCTCTTCGGCCGAGAGAAACTATGTCAGTAACAAGGAATTGCTAGCGGTTAAATTGGCCTTCGAAGAATGGAGGCATTTTTTGGAGCGGGCCGCTCATCCCATTACGGTCATCATTAATCATAAAAACCTGGCCTATATCAAGTCTGCTAAGAGATTGACCCCCAGACAGGCTCGGTGGGCACATTTTTTTTCTCACGTTTCGACCAGGGTCTAAAAATGTAAAGGCGGAAGCCTTATCTCGAAGTTTTGATTCTTTGTCCCCTCCAGAACCTCCTTCCTCCATTCTTCAACCGGGAGTGGTTGTAGCCGAAATCTCTGAGCTACAGAGAGAGATTCTGGAAGCACAAGCTCCCGGGAATAAACCCCCAGGTAAATTGTTTGTACCCGAACAATTCCGTCTCACACTCCTTCAAGAATTTCATGACTCTATGTTAAGTGCACACCCTGGTATTGCAGCTACCCGGGGGGCAGTAGCTAGGGGTTTTTGGTGGCCCTCTATGGGTACTGATATAAAAAGGTTTGTAAATACTTGTGGTGTGTGCGCGCGCTCTCAAAGCTCTCAGGTCCGGCGGCCGGGGAATTGGTGCCTTTGCCAATTCCGGATAAACCATGGACACACCTGTCCATGGACTTTATCACTAATCTTCCATCTTCCAAGGGCAACTCAGTGGTATGGGTAGTGGTTGATAGATTTTCTAAGCAAGTCCATTTTGTGCCATTACCTGTGCTACCATCTGCTGAAACCTTGGCCCGCTTGTTTATACAGCACATTGTTCGATTGCATGGAGTGCCCGTGTACGTGGTGTCGGACAGGGGTGTACAATTTGTGGCCAGGTTTTGGAGAGCGTTTTGTATGAAGTTGGGGGTCACGTTGTCATTCTCCTCTGCCTATCACCCGGAATCCAACGGACAGACTGAATGCACCAACCAGTCGTTGGAGCAGATTCTGAGATGCCTGGCCTCCTCCAGACAGGAAGACTGGTGTGAGGTATTGCCCATGGCAGAATTTGCATTCAACTGTCGTATTAATCAGTCTACCGGAAAGTCTCCCTTTCAGATCAATTATGGGTTTGTTCTGCAGTTTGGGGAATTTTCCCATATGGATTCGGATTGCCCTGGTGCCGAGGGGACGGTAGAACAGTTAAAAACCCTCTGTAGGGAGGTGCAGGGGAACATCTCCAAAGCCCAGAAGTACAAACATTTTGCGGACAGGAGGAGGGGGTTGGGTCCTGCGTTAACAGTGGGGGAAAAAGTCTGGTTGTCCACCCGTAACATCAAACTTAAAATACCATCTATGAAGTTGGGCCCAAAATTTATTGGCCCATACAAGATTGTAGAGGTGATCAACCCGGTGGCATACAGATTACAGTTGCCCACCCCCTTCAAAATATCTAACGTCTTCCACAGGTCCCTATTAAAACCTGTGGGGACAGTTAGAGAAGATCCCTCATCTGTGGCTCCACCAGTGTTGGTAGAGGGTCAACTGGAGTACGAGGTAGGGCACATCATTGATTCACAGTGGGTGCGCCGGAGACTTCAGTACCTCATTCATAGGAAGGGATATTCCGTTGAGGATCGGTCATGGGTTCCGGCCAGTTCGGTGCACGCTGATCGACTGATGCGGGCTTTTCATGCCAGATACCCTGAGAAACCTGGGGGTCCAGTGGCCCCCCATTAAGAGGGGGGTACTGTCATGGTTAGGACATGGTTAATGTCCTGTTCTCACAGGGTTAACTTTTGCCGGCCTCTCTTTGGATCTGGGAGGGGTATTTATACTCACTCCAGACTAGGATTCCCTGTCAGCTAATACTGTTATTCTGGCTGTGTCTGACCCCCCCTGGTGTGCGTGTATACTGCATTGCTTGTTTGATTCCCGTGTATGACCCGGTCTGTCCCCTCACTCTGTGCTCCGTCTCTCATTTTGGTACTGTCTTCTCCGGTTCTGACCTCCTGGCTTGGCTATCGTTACTCTGTTACAGTTTGTCCCTATTGTACCGTCCATTGCCCGTTCTGGTTTTCTGATCTATTGCTACGTCCTGACTATTCGCTCTGTCTAAATCTTTGGTACTGTCCTGCTATCTCGTGCTTTGACCCGGTTTGATCTGATTAACGTCCCTGTCTATGCCCCTTGGTAACTTGTTCCGTAGTTACCTTTCTAGGAGTTTCCCTGCAGCTCCTAGCTCTGTGGAGCTTAGGTCACACCCCCAGCAGTCACGTGCTTCAGGTCCTGATAGTCTGAAGCACGCATCGTCACCGCTGCTGCCCCGCTCCACAGGTATCTTTAAGCACTGTTTTTGTACTCAGAACACGCGCACTGGCTCAGTGAGCAAGTGCAGTGCAGTGTTCCTGACACATACACAACCACATACAGGCTTCATCTTGGGTATTCAGACACACACCCCTTGGGTGGGTATGTAGGTGACTGGACCCACCCATCTCTCCAAGTCACCTGGAAGCCTCCCAATGTATAGCAAAAATCCTCAGCAGTAGATCTGCTGAGCAAAACACATCCAGGCTTCCATCACAGGACCACCCACCTCTGCGATACATACCGCCCATCAATCACATGACCAGTCGCCATGCCTGCCACTATATATATATATATATACAGTGGGGCAAAAAAGTATTTAGTCAGTCAGCAATAGTGCAAGTTCCACCACTTAAAAAGATGAGAGGCGTCTGTAATTTACATCATAGGTGGACCTCAACTATGGGAGACAAACTGAGAAAAAAAAATCCAGAAAATCACATTGTCTGTTTTTTTTTCCTTTTATTTGCATATTATGGTGGAAAATAAGTATTTGGTCAGAAAAAAAATTTCATCTCAATACTTTGTGATATATCCTTTCTTGGCAATGACAGAGGTCAAACGGTTTCTGTAAGTCTTCACAAGGTTGCCACACACTGTTGTTGGTATGTTGGCCCATTCCTCCATGCAGATCTCCTCTAGAGCAGTGATGTTTTTGGCTTTTCGCTTGGCAACACGGACTTTCAACTCCCTCCAAAGGTTTTCTACAGGGTTGAGATCTGGAGACTGGCTAGGCCACTCCAGGACCTTGAAATGCTTCTTACGAAGCCACTCCTTCGTTGCCCTGGCGGTGTGCTTTGGATCATTGTCATGTTGAAAGACCCAGCCACGTTTCATCATCAATGCCCTTGCTGATGGAAGGAGGTTTGCACTCAAAATCTCACGATACATGGTCCCATTCATTCTTTCATGTACCCGGATCAGTCGTCCTGGCCCCTTTGCAGAGAAACAGCCCCAAAGCATGATGTTTCCACCACCATGCTTTACAGTAGGTATGGTGTTTGATGGATGCAACTCAGTATTCTTTTTCCTCCAAACACGACAAGTTGTGTTTCTACCAAACAGTTCCAGTTTGGTTTCATCAGACCATAGGACATTCTCCCAAAACTCCTCTGGATCATCCAAATGCTCTGTAGCAAACTTCAGACGGGCCCGGACATGTACAGGCTTAAGCAGTGGGACACGTCTGGCACTGCAGGATCTGAGTCCATGGTGGCGTAGTGTGTTACTTATGGTAGGCCTTGTTACATTGGTCCCAGCTCTCTGCAGTTCATTCACTAGGTCCCCCCGCGTGGTTCTGGGATTTTTGCTCACCGTTCTTGTGATCATTCTGACCCCACGGGGTGGGATTTTGCGTGGAGCACCAGATCGAGGGAGATTATCAGTGGTCTTGTATGTCTTCCATTTTCTAATTATTGCTCCCACAGTTGATTTCTTCACTCCAAGCTGGTTGGCTATTGCAGATTCAGTCTTCCCAGCCTGGTGCAGGGCTACAATTTTGTTTCTGGTGTCCTTTGACAGCTCTTTGGTCTTCACCATAGTGGAGTTTGGAGTCAGACTGTTTGAGGGTGTGCACAGGTGTCTTTTTATACTGATAGCAAGTTTAAACAGGTGCCATTACTACAGGTAATGAGTGGAGGAAAGAGGAGACTCTTAAAGAAGAAGTTACAGGTCTGTGAGAGCCAGAAATCTTGATTGCTTGTTTCTGACCAAATACTTATTTTCCACCATAATATGCAAATAAAAGGAAAAAAAAACAGACAATGTGATTTTCTGGATTTTTTTTTCTCAGTTTGTCTCCCATAGTTGAGGTCTACCTATGATGTAAATTACAGACGCCTCTCATCTTTTTAAGCGGTGGAACTTGCACTATTGCTGACTGACTAAATACTTTTTTGCCCCACTGTGTATATATAATTACACCTAACTATAGTGCCATGTGTGTAAGCAATGTGTATCAAAGAAACTAAGAGGCCTCACACCAGTATAAAACTCGCAAATTATGAGGAAAAATTAAAGGAAACCATGAAAAACGAATTAATGTGTAACCAGCTCTACAGAGGCAAATGTTGCCACGCTGAGGCCATGTTCCCACATGCAAAAACACTATGGTACCTTTTTTCCTTCCTGTATTGTCTCTAGGTGTCAGCACCAAAATATCTTCTCTGATTAATGTATTGGTGATGTGGGCTTGTTGTTTTTTTTTTTTTTGTCTTTGGGGTTTGGCAGCTAAAGAGGATGTCCATCTTTGGGGATAATTTCTTTCTTTTTTTGCATGTATTTTGGGCTACAAATTAGCTTTGCTAAGGGGTTTGTTAATAGTTTTGTACAATTTGTCTTTTATAGCCTCTGTGGTGTTCGGTCTCTAGCTGGCTGAAGAAGGAGTTAACAGAGAACCCATCAGTGAGTTGGTTCTCTTGGGAGATTTTGTATCTCTTTTTATAAGTCTTTTTTTTTTTTTTACTCCACTCAGCCCATTTATGACCACAGACCACATCAAAGTTGGTTGACAGTGCAAGGAAATAAAAATACAATACCATAACATTTAGCTCCTCATCTACACAGAGCCATGGTGTACCATTTTCTACACACGCAAAAAAAAAAAAAAAAAAAATGGTACCACACACAAAAAAAATAAGTGCAGAAAAAGCAATAGTCACGTCATACATCATCTGGCCTTCATTAAATAAAGAAATGAAGAGATATAAAGCCCCTTACGGCCTCTATATTGGTAAAAAACGTAGACTGAAGGGAGTTTTCCTTCACGTTCTCCCTTTTCCTCAGGTTGGCGGCCATTTTGTGAAGCGATGTTCTGTCATAGGGTAGAGTCAGACGGCTGTATAACTTGTGCGGGAATCGCATCGCACTGCACGGACTGGCCGGCATCTCTCCTGACCTGAGCAAGACAGTGTGATGGATTAGGCTAGTTTCACACTAGCGTTTATTCGACGCAGCGCACGGCGCCGCTAAGCCCCGCCCCATCCGGTCATCGCCGCATACTATCGCACATGGACGCTTGCGATCTGCGCACCCTATCTTTAGCATAGGGTGCGCAGATCGTGCGCTAGTAGGATTTTGGCGTGCGCTGTGCACTTTTGAAGGTACGCTGAGCGCGCCGAAATGCAACATGCTGCGTTCGGCGCACACGGGCGCACCTTCAAAAGTGCGCAGCGCACGCCTAAATCCTACTAGCGCACGGCCAGCGCACCATATGCTAAAGATAGGGTGCACAGATCGCAAACGTCCATGTGCGATAGTAGGCGGCGCTGACCGGATGGGGCGGGGCTTAGCGGCGCCGTGCGCTGCGTCGAATAAACGCTAGTGTGAAACTAGCCTTACTGTGCAGCTGACAAGCTCAGGTCAGGAGAGTCGACAGCCAGGACCGAGGTTTACGATGCGATTCTCCCACGCACGGGAAATATGGCAGTCTGACCCCGCCCATAGAGGCGATTCCAGTGACAGATTTTACAATATGGAGTCATATTTCCACTCCTGTATTTCTTACTGCCAGCATCTCAGGTGAATTGTACGTGTAATGGTTGTCATTCAGGGCTTCTTTTCTACAGAATATATATTACCTGTTACTGACAGGAATTTGCCATTTCTGTGAGGTAAACTGTCTGTCATTCCAGTCAGCGAGGTGGAGGAGTATAATCCTCCTCACCACTGATTCTGATTCTTTCTCCTCAGGTGACTGGACACAGACGACTGCTGCTTATATAGCGAAAAGTCCACGCCCGCTGGAGATCATGATGAACTAAACCCGGTAATAAGCAACAAAACTTTTAATATATCATTAATGGGGCAGCTTTATAAAATGGTCTATAACATCCAATCACAGAGCAGCTTACATTTTTCACAAGCACCTTAACACATGAAAGCTGCGCTGTGATTGGTTGCCCCGGGCAGCAAAGACCATACAGGAAAACGAGCCCCGATTCATCAGTGTTTTGTTTCCCCCAGAATACTGACAAAATGTACGGACAGTTGCAAAAAAATTTGGAGCGATGGTAGCTGCAAAATTTTTTTTTTTGCAACTTTTGTTGTTTCCACCAGTTTCGGCTGCTCCGCCAAAATGGGCAGAGCTGGATACAATCTGAGGCTTGGATACGCCCACATGTCAGATTTATCAATGGTGGCGGCGTTTCTTATGAATGGAGTAACATTTCTGGCAAGGCACACGTAGAAGATGAATCGAATTCATTAAGTGGTTGCACTTCTTAAGTAATTTGATGCATCTTATTCCTTCACGCTCCCTCATTAAGACTGGAGTGCAAAATTAATGGGAACCACATTATTGTCTATAGCAACCAATCCAAGCATGGGTTTCATGTTACCAGAATATTGAGACTAGACTGGTTGCTATGGGCAACAAGGACAGGCTATGCTCACACGGAGCATTTTGGAGTGGATCAACTACAAAAATGCTTAGAAAACTCTGGCTGTTCATTCACATGCAAAATTCACTTTGCTGTGTAATTATTTTTTTTTGTTCACGCTTTAGATTCGGGAAAACGACCGATGGGGAACAAAAAGTTCCAAGTCACGTCTGCTGACGGAATCAGATACAAACTAGGCACTGTCCAATTGAAAGGCTGCAGAAAGATATAAATCCTTCCAAAGCTCTTCAAACTCCAAACAAGGAGGATTTTGTGAATCGGTTTCCTGTTGTAAATTATTGTCTTTTTTTTTTTTAATTCATGTGAAGAGAGGATAACTATTAGGCCACACTATCAGTATTTTACATCAGTATTTGTAAGCCAAATCCAGGAGTGGAGTCCATTAATGGAGATTACAATGTTCTCAGCTCATGCAGTATTCATCTTTATTAAATATTTATAACCATTACTGGGAATTAATAATTATGAGATTTTAGTGATTGATGGGATAAGAACATGTACACAGTTACCAATGCTGCCCCAAGAGGCACCAAGTGTCATTACAGTAATCACTGCTACTAGGTAAAGTGCTCTGACAGGGAGGCTTTAGGAAAATAATTATCAAAAATCTATATATGCATGGTCATTTTAATCTCGGCTGCAGGAGATGGAGGACTGTGCTGGCTTTTTTTCCAGGTTCAGTGACCTGTCTTCTCATGTGATTGTTAGTGAGGACATTGCTACATGTGATGGTGGCAGTGGATGAAAAGATGTAGGATTTCCCAATACAGTTTAGTAATCATGAGGGCCTTTGTCACACAGATAGAGAAACATTGTAATTTCACAATTTGATATAAACCTCGATTTATGCCAATCTACATTCACAGCAGACACCATTGCTCACTCCTGAGAGCGAGAAGTGGAGGTGAGAATACAGAGGATCCACTTCTTGGAGAGCGCTGTATTCTTGGTCACTCCTATTAGCCAATATTTTATGCTTATAAGGGCTCATAGTCACATGTGGGAAACTCGTATAAGTCTCACACATCAAAACCCGGCACTCTGGAGCAGAGCGTGCTGCTGCATGTATTTCTATGCAACTGAACGCTCCAGTCTGAGGAGTGCCGGGTTTTGACGTGCGAGACTAGTCCAAGTTTCTCACATGTGAGTATGAGCCGTAAGAGAGCAGATCTGTCCGCTTACACAGTGCGGCATAGTCAGATTTTACCATTTCCACTGCAGACCTCACACAACAAAATCCACAGTGGACATCACTGTGAAAATGGTAACCCTTAAACCAAATTTTCTTTTTTTCCCTCCTCTTCTTCCAAAAGCCATAGATGTTTTATTCTCCTATTAACATAGCCACGTGAGGACTTATTTATTGCGGGACGAGTTGCTAGTTTTTAATTATATCTTTCATTTTACCGTATAATATATTGTAAACCAGTTCTGCTTTATTGCCATTTATTGTGCGGTAAGAATGACCCAGCAACGTGAATCTTTACGCACGGCAAGTACTAGTGTTATGATCCCAAATTTGTAAAAGCATTTTTTTATTATGTTAGTGGCCTTTGGAAAAAAAAACAAAAAAAAACTAACCAACAAAAAAACCCAAAACATTAAAAGTGTTTTGAGAGGCAATGTAAGGACGGAAACAAGGTTATTTTGATGTTTTGATTATTTTCCTTCTTTATGACATTTACCGTATTTTACGCATGAGTCCTTTTGTAAGGTCAGACTTATACAACCCCTGGCAAAAATTATGGAATCACCGGCCTTGGAGGATGTTCATTCAGTTATTTAATTTTGTAGAAAAAAAGCAGATCACAGACATGGCACAAAACTAAAGTAATTTTGAAATGGCAACTTTCTGGATTTAAGAAACACTAAAAGAAATCAAGAACAAAAAATGTGGTGGTCAGTAATGGTTACTTTTTTAAACCAAGCATAGGGGAAACATTATGGGGTCACTCAATTCTGAGGGAAAAAATTATGGAAACATGAAAAACAAACCAACAAAAAACACTCCAACACATCACTAGTATTTTGTTGCACCACCTCTGGCTTTTATAATAGCTTGCAGTCTCTGAGGCATGGACTTAATGAGTGTCAAACAGTACTCTTCATCAGTCTGGCTCCAACTTTCCCTGATTGCTGTTGCCAGATCAGCTTTGCAGGTTGGAGCCTTGTCATGGACCATTTTCTTCAAGTTCCACCAAAGATTTTCAATTGGATTGAGATCCAGACTATTTGCAGGCCATGATATTGACCTTATGTGTCTTTTTTCAAGGAATGTTTTCACAGTTTTTGCTCTATGGCAGGATGCATTATCATCTTGAAAAATGATTTAATCATCCCCAAACATCCTTTCAATTGATGGGATAAGAAAAGTGTCCAAAATATCAACATAATCTTGTGAATTTATTGAAGAAGCAATAACAGCCATCTCCCCAGTGCCTTTACCTGACATGCAGCCCCATATCATCAATGACTGTGGAAATTTGCATTGTTCTCTTTGGGCAGTCATCTTTATAAAACTCAGTGGAATGGCACAAAACAAAAGTTCCAGCATCATCACCTTGCCCAATGCAGATTCACGATTCATCACTGAATATGACTTTCATCCAGTCATCCACAGTCCACAATTGCTTTTCCTTAGCTCATTGTAACCTTGTTTTTTTCTGTTTAGGTGTTAATGATGGCTTTCGTTTAGCTCTTCTGTATGTAAATCCCATTTCCTTTAGGCGGTTTCTTACAGTTCGGTCACAGACGTTGACTCCAGTTTCCTCCCATTCCTTCCTCATTTGTTTTGTTGTGCATTTCCTGTTTTGGAGACATATTGCTTTAAGTTTCCAGTCTTGACGCTTTAATGTCTTCCTTGGTCTACCAGTATGTTTGCCTTTAACAGCCTTCCCATGTTGTTTGCATTTGGTCCAGATTTTAGACACAGCTGACTGTGAACAACCAACATCTTTTGCAACACTGTGTGATGATTTACCCTCTTTTAAGAGTTTGATAATCCTCTCCTTTGTTTCAATTGACATCTCTCGTGTTGGAGCCATGATTCATGTCAGTCCACTTGGTGCAACAGCTCTCCAAGGTGTGATCACTCCTTTTTAGATGCAGACTAACAAGCAGATCTCATTTGATGCAGGTGTTAGTTTTGGGAATGAAAATTTACAGGGCGATTCCATCATTTTTTCCCTCAGAATTGAGTGATTCCATAATTTTCCCCTATGCTTGGTTTAAAAAATTAATCATTACTGACTACCACATTTTTTGTTCGTGATTTCTTTTAGTGTTTCTTAAAGCCAGAAAGTTGCCATTTGAATTGACTTTAGTTTTGTGTCATGTCTGTGATCGGCTTTTTTTCTACAAAATTAAACTGAATGAACATCCTCCAAGGCCGGTGATTCCATAATTTTTGCCAGGGGTTGTACATACCCAATGATTCTGAATATGATTTTTTTTCTATTCATTTTCTTTCTTTTATTTTTTATCTGGAAAGGAGATGGGACTGAAACTTATGTTTTTTTGTGTTTTTTATTTTTGTAAATACTTTTAATGTTATTGCATTTCACTTATGGTATTTTTTTAGTCCCTATAACACACTTGAACCTGCAATTGTTTGCGCCCTTGCACTAATACTTCAATAAAAACTCAGTGTCCTATAAAGTCTAACATCTGGGTGGGCTGCATAAGGAGCAACAAAATAGTGGCGAAGGGGAGCCTTCAGCATGCACCTGGTTGCCATGGCATACCATTGGAATCCTACAATCACATTAGGGGATGGGTACATAGGAGTCCAAAACAGAAAGCCCACCATGAACTTATCACTTAAGTACCACTGTCAGAGACTGACAGTGGCATTTACAGGGAATTTGACATCAGATTCATGCTGCCCGAACCATGGGAAGCATTAGTCAGACATTGGCTGCATTATTATAGCCGTATATTTTAAGTTATGAAATCCTTTCAGAGTACACGTACTTAGATTAGCTAGGCAGATACTATGAGTCTTGCATGACAAATCCAAGGCCGGTCCCCAGCAACCTTCCTATCCCATCGGAGCTAGCTGCGATTGCTGGCATTGCGTGCCGACTAAATTACAGTCAGCTCTGCTTGTGCCTTATGTGAATTGTACTCAGGTCCTGAGTCCACGCCATACACGGGTACCCTCTCCCCAATGTACTGGAGATGGAAGGGGTTAGCTAGTTTACTAGGTGTAAGGTCGCTGTCACTTGTCCAATACTTTCGTCTTTAGGCCAAAGTTTGGTTCAAGTACCATAACTGTACACAAACTTGAACCCTATTGAAAACAACGGAGACCCGAAATTTGGATCTGGGGGAAAAAAAAAATCTCTCTCTCATGCCCAGACTTCCCCTGGAACGCGAAATCTTAAAAACGACTTCCAGGAGAAGTCTGTGTTCAGAGTTTAGCAACAGACAGTAAGTGTACGGTACAAACCTCCAACTTTTAAGTTCGAGTTCGCTCATCTCTAGTGATAACTTGTTGTAACTGGACAACACCATTAAAAGGTCCAATTAGACAGGCTGATTTCGGCCGATAATGGCTAGGTTACAAGGATCCTCAAGAACTGATGGGAACAGAACGATCATTAACACGATCGTTTTGTCCTCATACAACAGCATGTTGTCAGCAGCACATCGCCTGGTTACAAAAGTGGATGTGCTGCTGATAACCATGATTTCTATGTTGGCATGAATGATCCAATCACCCAATGAACGAGTCTTTTTGGTGAAACCTTGGGTCAGTTGACATTGGGTTGCGTGGGATAACTTATTGACTCTGTATTTCCATGTTAAGTGGCAAGATTTAAAAAAAAAAAAAAAAAAAAAGATTAAAAAAAAACAACAACAAACAAACCAGGAAATCCTAAAGGCATAGCAGAAAATAGTTAAAAATTAACAGATAATTATTTACATGTGAGAAAACTTTCGTTCTGGAGAGTGGGAACTTGTACATTGGACAATGATCTACTGATGTCCGGCAGCGATACAAACAAGAAACAACAATAACCTGCTGCTGACGTCAGAGAGTGACATGGACGGACGGATCACAAGAGGAGCAAACACGCATTCATAAGGAACTTAATGTTATTAAAATCCACACTACACTTTATTCTGATGCCATGAATAAATTACACAAAAGCTCGCAATGACGGATGACGCAGAACAAACTGACGAAAGCGCAGAAAAAAATATATATCTACAGCGTTGTACACACAAGAATTTCTCCATCATGTACATGTGGCTTTAGGTGTCTGGATTATGTGGGCTCAGTAGGATCAAAGTGTAAGTTCTCACAGGATGAATAACACTGCAGATTTTCCATGCTTGCTCTTGGTTGCCCACAGCAACCAATCACAGAGCAGCTATCATTTCCCCAGAGCCATTTACAAAATGGAAGCTGTGCTCTGATTGGTTGCTATGGACAGGTGTCTTTCTTTTAGACCGTAGATAAAGACCCGGTTGTATCTATTAGGTTTGAGGCGACCAGTATAATAAAGATAGAAAGAAATGTTCATGCATTTAAAGGGAATCTGTCACCCCATTTTTCGAGTATCAGCTGCTGGCATCACCATCAAGGGCTTATCTACACCATTCTGTAATGCTGCAGATAAGCCCCCCCCCCCGATGTAACCTGAAAGATAAGAAAAACAACTTAGATTATACTCACCGAGGGGCGGGAGCGGTGGGTGTCACGGTCCGGTGCCTCCCATCTTCATACGATGACGTCCTCCTTCTTACTTCTGCCGCAGCTCCTGCGCAGGCATACTTTATCTGCTCTGTGAGGGCAGAGTAAAGTGATGCAGTGCGCAGGCGCCGGGAAAGGTCAGAGAGGTCCGGCGCCTGCGCACTGCAGTACTTTACTCTGCCCTCAACAGGGCAGATAAAGTATGCCTGCGCAGGAGACATGGCAGAATTAAGAAGGGGGACGTCATCGCATGAAGATGGGAGGCGCTGGACCGGACCACGACACCCATCGGACCGCCCCTGGGTGAGTATAATATAACTCGCTTTTCTTATCTTTCAGGTTACATCGGAGGCTTATCTACAGGATTACAGAATGCTGTAGATAAGCCCCTGATGGCGGTGGCCGCAGCTTATAGGCCAAAAATGGGGTGACAGATTCCCTTTAATAGGAAAAACCCCATTGATTGCTTTGTGTGGATGGTACTTCTGAGCCGGTTTGGCTGCATCTATCAAATAGTTGAGCAGCGCAGTCAGAGAGGAGGCTAGCGGTTCCTCCTGTGACAACAGAAGGCGCACAGTGTCCATAACCAACCTGTGCAGTGATGACGGTGCAACTACATCTGCACAGTAAAAAATAGCAAGTATCTACTGAGCATGTGCAACCTTTTCATGAAAACTACAGGATGTATCCAGGGTAACCAGGTTGCAAAAGCCTCTGACATTCTTTTTTTTCAGGGACACTTTTGGAAACTTATTGCATTTGACAAGTTTATTAGGATTTTAAGCCACCGAGCTGTCATTGATATTGATAATATCCCTTTAATGACCACTATCGCCCCAAACAAAAAATGGAATTTTTGCAGACTTAGCCCTATAGTGCTCCTTGTGACCAAAGAACCATGGCGCGCCACCTTAGAGGGGTTGTCAAGTCATGTACCCACAAAATAGGTGATAACGTATTGATCTGTAAGGCTTTGACTACCGAGACTCTCACCGGGTAACTTTTATCACCATTAGAAAGGAGCGGCAATGCTCATACTTGACCTTTGCTTCATTTGTTCATTCCTTATGAGGTTGTGGAGCACTGCACTGAAGCCCATAGAAAATGAATGGAGCAGCGGTCGGGAATTCAGTTTGCAGCGACGTTTTATACGAGGATAAAGGAAAATTCCCCTTTGAGCTGATCGGGGTCAGACACCCCACTGATCAGTAAGTTATCACCTATCCCACAGACAAGTGATAACTTTTTACCAAACAACCCCTTTAATGCCAGTGTGTCAATCCAACCCCGTGCGATGTTAATGGCTTCTGAGATTATAAAACATTCAGTACATTGTAAGATCTGATCAATGCAGTAATATATTGTAGGGCATGCAAAGGGAATAAGGATCCGAGCAGCAGGTGTAATAACATTGTAGGACTTACTTTACATACTGTATATAATAATAAAAAAAATCTTCCTACCTATCCTCATTCAATCCCTGGAATCTGTTGCAGATTTATGTGAAGGCTATGTGCACACGTTGCGGATTCTGCTGTGGATTTGGCCCTGCGCCTCCGCAGCAGTTTCTGCTGCATTGTACAGTACCATTATAATCTATGAAAAACAAAAACCGCTGTGCACATGCTGCGGATTTTTCCGCGCGGATTTGCTACGGGTTCAAATCCACAGCATGTCAATTCTTTGTGTGGAATCCACAGCGGTTTCACACCTGCTCCATTGTAGAGGTGTGAAACCGCAGGGCTAAACCGTAGGTCTTTTGACCTGCGGATTTTACAAAATCCGCAGACCAATCCGCAGCGTGTGCGCATAGCCTAAACACCATGCCATTCCTCTATGGAGGGGCAGAACAAACACTTGTATGGTGCGGTGTGTTGTGAAGTGGTGACTTATTGTGGTCTGGCCCTTCTCTCTTGGCGTAGGTGTTTTTAATTAATCCAGGTAATGTCAGGTTCCTTCTGCTCCAAAGAGA